>NW_027621646.1:0-34513 GCF_964198595.1 Lampetra fluviatilis | reverse complement strand
TGATGATGATGATGACACTGCTACTGCTACTGATGATGATGATGACACTGCTACTGTTACTGCTGCTGATGATGACGATGACACTGCTACTGCTACTGATGATGATGATGACGATGACACTGTTACTGCTGCTGATGATGATGATGACACTGCTACTGCTGCTGATGACGATGACACTGCTACTGTTACTGCTGATGATGATGACACTGCTACTGTTACTGCTGATGATGATGACACTGCTACTGCTGCTGATGATGACGATGACACTGCTACTGCTGCTGCTGATGACGATGACACTGCTACTGCTGCTGATGATGACGATGACGCTGCTACTGATGATGACGATGACGCTGCTACTGATGATGATGATGACACTGCTACTGCTACTGATGATGACGATGACACTGCTACTGTTACTGCTGCTGATGATGACGATGACACTGCTACTGTTACTGCTGCTGATGACGATGACACTGCTACTGCTGCTGATGATGATGATGACACTGCTACTGCTGCTGATGATGATGATGACACTGCTACTGCTACTGATGATGACGATGACACTGCTACTGCTGCTGATGATGATGATGACACTGCTACTGCTACTGGTGATGACGATGACACTGCTACTGCTGCTGATGATGATGATGACACTGCTACTGCTGCTGATGATGATGATGACACTGCTACTGTTACTGATGATGATGATGACACTGCTACTGCTACTGGTGATGATGATGACACTGCTACTGTTACTGGTGATGATGATGACACTGCTACTGCTACTGATGATGATGATGACACTGCTACTGTTACTGGTGATGACGATGACACTGCTACTGCTACTGGTGATGATGATGACACTGCTACTGCTACTGGTGATGATGATGACACTGCTACTGTTACTGGTGATGATGATGACACTGCTACTGCTACTGGTGATGACGATGACACTGCTACTGCTACTGATGATGATGATGACACTGCTACTGCTACTGGTGATGATGATGACACTGCTACTGTTACTGGTGATGATGATGACACTGCTACTGCTACTGATGATGATGATGACACTGCTACTGTTACTGGTGATGATGATGACACTGCTACTGCTACTGATGATGATGATGACACTGCTACTGCTACTGATGATGATGATGACACTGCTACTGCTACTGGTGATGATGATGACACTGCTACTGCTACTGGTGATGACGATGACACTGCTACTGCTACTGGTGATGATGATGACACTGCTACTGTTACTGATGATGACGATGACACTGCTACTGCTGCTGCTGATGATGATGACACTGCTACTGCTACTGGTGATGACGATGACACTGCTACTGCTGCTGATGATGATGATGATGACACTGCTACTGCTGCTGATGATGATGATGACACTGTTACTGCTGCTGATGATGATGATGACACTGCTACTGGTGATGACGATGACACTGCTACTGTTACTGGTGATGACGATGACACTGCTACTGCTACTGGTGATGATGATGACACTGCTACTGCTACTGGTGATGACGATGACACTGCTACTGCTGATGATGATGATGATGACACTGCTACTGTTACTGGTGATGATGATGACACTGCTACTGCTACTGGTGATGACGATGACACTGCTACTGCTACTGGTGATGATGATGACACTGCTACTGCTACTGGTGATGATGATGACACTGCTACTGGTGATGATGATGACACTGCTACTGTTACTGGTGATGATGATGACACTGCTACTGCTACTGGTGATGATGATGACACTGCTACTGCTACTGGTGATGATGATGACACTGCTACTGCTGCTGCTGATGATGATGACACTGCTACTGCTACTGGTGATGATGATGACACTGCTACTGTTACTGGTGATGATGATGACACTGCTACTGTTACTGGTGATGACGATGACACTGCTACTGCTGATGATGATGATGATGACACTGCTACTGCTACTGGTGATGATGATGACACTGCTACTGCTGATGATGATGATGATGACACTGCTACTGCTACTGGTGATGATGATGACACTGCTACTGCTACTGGTGATGATGATGACACTGCTACTGTTACTGGTGATGACGATGACACTGCTACTGTTACTGCTGCTGATGATGATGACACTGCTACTGCTACTGGTGATGATGATGACACTGCTACTGCTGCTGCTGATGATGATGACACTGCTACTGCTACTGGTGATGACGATGACACTGCTACTGCTACTGATGATGACGATGACACTGCTACTGCTACTGGTGATGATGATGACACTGCTACTGCTGCTGATGATGACGATGACACTGCTACTGCTGCTGATGATGACGATGACACTGCTACTGCTACTGATGATGATGATGACACTGCTACTGCTGCTGATGATGACGATGACACTGCTACTGCTACTGCTGATGACGATGACACTGCTACTGCTGCTGCTGATGACGATGACACTGCTACTGCTGCTGATGATGACGATGACACTGCTACTGCTACTGATGATGATGATGACACTGCTACTGCTGCTGATGATGATGATGATGACACTGCTACTGCTGCTGGTGATGATGATGACACTGCTACTGCTACTGGTGATGACGATGACACTGCTACTGCTGCTGGTGATGATGATGACACTGCTACTGCTGCTGATGATGACGATGACACTGCTACTGCTACTGCTGCTGATGATGACGATGACACTGCTACTGCTACTGGTGATGATGATGACACTGTTACTGCTACTGGTGATGATGATGACACTGCTACTGCTACTGGTGATGATGATGACACTGCTACTGCTACTGGTGATGATGATGACACTGCTACTGCTACTGGTGATGACGATGACACTGCTACTGCTACTGATGATGACGATGACACTGCTACTGCTACTGGTGATGATGATGACACTGTTACTGCTGCTGATGATGATGATGACACTGCTACTGTTACTGGTGATGATGATGACACTGCTACTGCTGCTGATGATGACGATGACACTGCTACTGTTACTGGTGATGATGATGACACTGCTACTGTTACTGGTGATGATGATGACACTGCTACTGCTACTGGTGATGATGACACTGCTACTGCTACTGCTGATGACGATGACACTGCTACTGCTGCTGATGATGACGATGACACTGCTACTGCTACTGATGATGATGATGACACTGCTACTGCTACTGATGATGATGATGACACTGCTACGGCTGCTGCTGATGACGATGACACTGCTACTGCTACTGATGATGATGACACTGCTACTGCTACTGGTGATGATGATGACACTGCTACTGCTGCTGCTGCTGATGATGATGACACTGCTACTGCTACTGGTGATGATGATGACACTGCTACTGCTGCTGCTGATGATGATGACACTGCTACTGCTACTGGTGATGATGATGACACTGCTACTGCTGCTGATGATGACGATGACACTGCTACTGCTGCTGATGATGACGATGACACTGCTACTGCTACTGATGATGATGATGACACTGCTACTGCTGCTGATGATGACGATGACACTGCTACTGCTACTGCTGATGACGATGACACTGCTACTGCTGCTGCTGATGACGATGACACTGCTACTGCTGCTGATGATGACGATGACACTGCTACTGCTACTGATGATGATGATGACACTGCTACTGCTGCTGATGATGATGATGATGACACTGCTACTGCTGCTGATGATGACGATGACACTGCTACTGATGATGATGATGACACTGCTACTGCTACTGATGATGATGATGACACTGCTACTGCTGCTGCTGATGACGATGACACTGCTACTGCTGCTGATGATGACGATGACACTGCTACTGCTGCTGATGATGATGACACTGCTACTGCTGCTGATGATGACGATGACACTGCTACTGCTACTGATGATGACACTGCTACTGCTACTGATGATGATGATGACACTGCTACTGCTGCTGCTGATGACGATGACACTGCTACTGCTGCTGATGATGACGATGACACTGCTACTGCTGCTGATGATGATGACACTGCTACTGCTGCTGATGATGACGATGACACTGCTACTGCTGATGATGACGATGACACTGCTACTGCTGCTGATGACGATGACACTGCTACTGTTACTGCTGCTGATGATGACGATGACACTGCTACTGCTGCTGATGACGATGACACTGCTACTGTTACTGCTGCTGATGATGACGATGACACTGCTACTGCTGCTGATGATGATGACACTGCTACTGCTGCTGATGATGACGATGACACTGCTACTGCTGCTGATGATGATGATGACACTGCTACTGCTGCTGATGATGATGACACTGCTACTGCTGCTGATGACGATGACACTGCTACTGTTACTGCTGCTGATGATGACGATGACACTGCTACTGCTGCTGATGACGATGACACTGCTACTGCTGCTGATGATGATGACACTGCTACTGCTGCTGATGATGATGATGACACTGCTACTGCTGCTGATGATGATGACACTGCTACTGCTGCTGATGACGATGACACTGCTACTGTTACTGCTGCTGATGATGACGATGACACTGCTACTGCTGCTGATGATGATGACACTGCTACTGCTGCTGATGATGACGATGACACTGCTACTGCTGCTGATGATGACGATGACACTGCTACTGCTGCTGATGATGATGATGACACTGCTACTGCTGCTGCTGATGACGATGACACTGCTACTGCTGCTGATGATGACGATGACACTGCTACTGCTGCTGATGATGACGATGACACTGCTACTGCTGCTGCTGATGACGATGACACTGCTACTGTTACTGCTGCTGATGATGATGATGACACTGTTACTGCTGCTGATGATGATGATGACACTGTTACTGCTGCTGCTGATGACGATGACACTGCTACTGTTACTGCTGCTGATGACGATGACACTGTTACTGTTACTGCTGCTGATGATGATGATGACACTGCTACTACTGCTGCTGATGACGATGACACTGTTACTGTTACTGCTGCTGATGATGATGATGACACTGCTACTGCTGATGATGACGATGACACTGCTACTACTGCTGCTGATGACGATGACACTGCTACTGTTACTGCTGCTGATGATGACGATGACACTGTTACTGCTGCTGATGATGATGATGACACTGCTACTGCTGCTGATGACGATGACACTGCTACTACTGCTGCTGATGACGATGACACTGCTACTGTTACTGCTGCTGATGATGATGATGACACTGCTACTGCTGCTGATGACGATGACACTGCTACTACTGCTGCTGATGACGATGACACTGCTACTGTTACTGCTGCTGATGATGACACTGCTACTGCTGCTGCTGATGACGATGACACTGCTACTGCTGCTGCTGATGACGATGACACTGCTACTGTTACTGCTGCTGCTGATGACGATGACACTGCTACTGCTACTGATGATGACAATGACACTGCTACTGTTACTGCTGATGATGATGACACTGCTACTGTTACTGCTGCTGCTGATGACGATGACACTGCTACTGCTGCTGATGATGACGATGACACTGCTACTGTTACTGCTGCTGATGATGACGATGACACTGCTACTGCTGCTGATGATGACACTGCTACTACTGCTGCCACTGCTGCTCATGATGGCCAATGGCCACACCACCTCTGTGCCAACCCATCGGCCCAGGGCGGCAAGATCCCAATCCGCTGGACGGCGCCCGAAGCAATCCGGTGCCGGGCCTTCACGACGGCCAGTGATGTG
The DNA here is from genome assembly GCF_964198595.1 of Lampetra fluviatilis. Taxonomy (NCBI): domain Eukaryota; kingdom Metazoa; phylum Chordata; class Hyperoartia; order Petromyzontiformes; family Petromyzontidae; genus Lampetra; species Lampetra fluviatilis. The sequence continues at coordinate 28,719 of NW_027621646.1, read as the reverse complement.
TGGAGCTTCGGTGTCCTCACCTGGGAGGTGCTCTCCTACGGGGACAGGCCCTACTGGAGCATGAGCAACCACCAGGTGGGAAGAACGGAGCCTACCCTGACCTACACGCAAACACAGAACCATATAGGGACATATAGACAGACGTATAAGCGGAGACAGATATCACAGAGATACATAGAGAGACGTACATAGGCACACAGAGAATAACAGTCAACACCGTACCTGGTTGATTACGTTCTTCCTGAGAATGCTAAATTTGAGAGAGAATTAAACACAGAACCAGAGACATATAGACAGACATATAAGCGGAGACAGATATCACAGAGATACACATAGAGAGAGACAAACATAGGCACACAGAGAATCCACGCCTCTATGTCAAGGCCTCTATGTATCTCTGTGATGTCTGTCTGCTTATATGTCTGTCTGTATGTCTCTATCTCTGTGGGTGTCTATAGGTGTTTCTGTGGTTCTATATGGGTCTATAGGGGGCTTCTATGGGTCTGGATGTTTGTGGGGTTCTGTGTATCTCTCTGGGTGTCTATAGGTGTTTCTGTGGGTCTCTATGGGTCTATAGGGGCCTATGTTTTGTCTCTCTCTATGTATCTCTGTGATATCTGTCTCTGAGGACGGCTGCTTGCGTTGTGGCCGAAACGTCGTGAGAATTATTTTATTATGTTTTATTTTAATTACTTTATTAAATCTAGTATACTTGTAATGTAATACAACACAGAGAGTCGGATAACATGACAGTCAACCACAGACATATAAGTAGAGACAGATACCACAGAGATACATAGAGAGAGACAAAACATAGGCACACAGAGAAACCACGCCTCTATGTCAAAGTATACTAGATTTGTGTTTCTATTTCATTCATACCGGATGATGATTGCTTGTGTTGAAATCGAAACGTCGTATGCTAGTATTTAATTCATTACTTTCTCTTGATACGTCACTTTACCGAAAGAACCAGTCATTCCTGCAGTCACGAAAGCTCCAAATTAAGTTTATAACCAGCCTTGCCACGTCCATCGCTGCCATGGCAGCTGTTAGTGGCCGTGCTGTTGGTGGTTTGGGCCAAGTCTCGATGGACGATGAGAGAGCGTTTCGACGGAGGGTAGGGTCCTCAATGTACCATCAATGTGTCCTCCTGGAGCTACTGAAGCCATAACCAGCCTTGCCACGTCCACCGTGATCATCGCAGGTGTCAGTGGTTGTGCTGTTGGTGGTTTGGGCCAATTCTCGATGGACGAAGAGGGAGCTTTTAGACAGAGGGTAGGGTCCTCAATGTGTTCACAACGCATCCTCCGGGGGCTACTCACAGCGCTGCCGCGTCCACCGTGGGCATCGCAGCCATCGGTGGTCTGAGCTGAGTCTCGATGGGCGATGAGGGAGCGTTTGGACAGAGGGCAAAGTCATGAATGTATCATCAGTGTGTCCAACTGGACTTCCTGCAGTCAAAACCAGCCTTGCTCTGTGGTTCTTTCGGTAAAGTGACGTATAAAGAGAAAATAACAAATTAAATACTAGCATACGACGTTTCGATTGCAACACAAGCAATCGTCATCAGGTATAAATGAAATAGAAACACAAATCTAGTATACTTAGACATGTAATGTAATACAACAGAGTCGGATAACATAACACCCTACCTGGTTGATTACGTTCTTCCTGAGAATGCTACATTTGAGAGAAATAAAACACAGAACCAGAGACATATAGACAGACATATACATAGAGACAGAATCACAGAGATGTCTCTGCGGGTACCCTAGCGGTCGCTCTGGGGGGTCCCGCAGCGTTCCGTCCCACGTGAGCTCCCCAACCTGCGGCCATCCTGCGGCGTCGGCCGCCACTAATCCTCTCATCCGCCACCCCTATCCCCTCCCGTTGTCTCCTGCGGGGGTGTGCCCAGGTGATCGAGTCGGTGGAGAGGGGCTACCGACTGCCACCGCCCCTCGACTGCCCCCCCGCCCTGCACACCCTGATGCTCGACTGCTGGGAGGCCGAGAGGGCACTGAGGCCTAGCTTCGGGCAGATCCTGTCTCGCCTGGAGGGGCTGCAGGAAAACCCCAGGGCCCTGGGGGGGAGCGCCGCGGGTGGACGGAGAGCCTCGGGGTGAGGAGGTGGTGGGGGTGGTGGGGGTGGTGGAGGTGGTGGTGGAGGAGGGCGAGGAGGTGGAGGGGGTGGAGGTGGTGGGGGTGGCGGTGGTGGAGGAGGTGGAGGAGGAGGGGGAGGAGGTGGTGGTGTAGGAGGTAGATGAGGAGGAGGAGAGGGAGGTGGAGGAGGCAGTGGAGGAGGAGGAGGTGGAGGAGGAGGTGGTGGAGGAGGTGGTGGGGGTGGTGGGGGTGAGGAGGTGGTGGAGGTGGTGGGGGTGGTGGGGGTGGTGGAGGTGGAGGAGGGCGAGGAGGTGGAGGGGGTGGAGGTGGTGGGGGTGGTGGTGGAGGAGGTGGAGGGGGTGGTGGTGTAGGAGGTAGATGAGGAGGAGGAGGAGAGGGAGGTGGAGGAGGAGGCAGTGGAGGAGGAGGTGGTGGAGGTGGTGGGGGTGGTGGGGGTGGAGGAGGAAGAGGTGGAGGAGGTGGAGGAGGTCAAAGAGGAGGTTGTGGAGGAGGAGGTGGAGGAGGTGGTGGAGGAGGTGGTGGAGGAGTTATTGCAAACATGACTCCTTGTATAAAGGTGTCAGTTTTTGTACCAGTTGAAAGGGTAAAAACCTACTACTATATTTTGCCACTGGTAAAGGAGATGTCTCATAGTGTAAATGCTTAACCCCAAGCTCTCAATACTCTGATAGTGCGCTGTCTTTGAGTTGTACGCCTTTTGGCGTCATCTGGTCCAACACCAATGGAGACTAGGCTCTAAGAAAAGCTGTCTCGGGTGTGGACCAATCAACTTCAAGGACAGTGCATACATTATCATCATCAGAGTTGTTTCTTTTTGTTTGCATTTTGACTGCTTGTGTTGTGGTTATTGCAAACATGATCCCTTGTATAAAGGTGTCAGTTTTTGTACCAGTTGAAAGGGTAAAAACCTCCTACTATATTTTGCCACTGGTAAAGGAGATGTCTCATAGTGTAAATGCTTACCCCGAGCTCTCAATACTCTGATGGTGGGCTGGTTAGAAGCTATTCGGCGCTTCGATTCACCTTAAACACATCACTTCCTCTTTCATCATCGCCGCCCAGCAAAGGTTAAAAACTACTAAAAACAACTCATCTTCACCTCTGTTGGTGACTGCCAAGAAGAGCTTCATAGCTCTTCGGATTCCTCCCGCGGTCGATCTCCTGATGATGCCTTCCCCCCCCCACCCCATCCCGCGTCCGTAGCGGCGTCCGATCGACCCTCTACCACAACGTTCCCGAGTTGCTGAGCTTCCCAAGTGTTGCCGAGTGGCTCAACGCCATCGGCATGGCCATGCACCAGGCCAGCTTCCAGGAGGCCGGCTTCACGACGTTCCCGCTCGTCCACCAGATCACCCAGGAGTGAGTCGCCCACTCAGTCAGTCGCCCAGTCAGTCGCTCAGTCAGTCGCCCAGTCAGTCGCCCAGTGACTTACCCACTAAACCCACCCACCCATCCACCCAACCACCCATCCACTCACCCATCCACTCACACATCCACTCACACACCCACTCAATCACTCACTCTCCCACTCACCCACCCATCCACTCTCCCACACACCCACACACCCACTCTCTCACCCACCCACCCACCCACACACTCTCTCACCCACCCACCCAACCACTCACGCAACCACTCACGCAACCACTCAACCAACCACTCACTCACCCACCCACATACCCACCCACTCACCCACCCACTGACTCACCTACCCACCCACCCACCAACTCACCCGTGCTCTCTCCTTGCTATTCCCCTAGGGACCTGCTGAGGATAGGAGTCCACCTGCCAGGACACCAGAAGAAGATCCTCTACTCCATCGAGGCCATGCAGGCACAAGCCTCTCAGCCCACAGCCTCCTAACTCCACCACCACCGCCACAACCACCACAACCACCACCACAACCACCAACACAACCACCAACACACAGGAAGGATCCCTCCTCCAGCCTCCAGCTCCCACAGTGGCCTCCTCCACAACTTGAATCATCTGCAGGACCTTCTCAATAATCCGCAGGACCTTCTCAATGATCCATAGGACTTTCGAATGATCTGTCGGACGTTCTAGAGGATTTGTAGGACTTTCTCAGTGACCTGTAAGACTTGCTAGAGGTTTTGCAGGACTTTCTGAAGGATCTGTGGTACCCTTCTCAATAACCTGTAGGACTTTCTCAAGGTTCTGTAGGCTCTGTTGGACTTTCTCATTAACCTGTATGACCTGCTCAATGACCGGTAGGACATTCTCAATGACCTGTAAGACCTTCTCAATGACATGCATGACCTCTCAAGGTTCTGTAGGATCTGTTGGACTTTCTCATTAACCTGCAGGACATTCTCAATGACCTGTAGGACCTTCCCCACAACCTCCAGCTTGCAATAACCTCTGAAACCCATGAGACCTCAGAAATCGACAGATCTATAAGATCTTCTCAGTATTATCCAGGACGTTCTCATACATCTCAAGCACCTTCTCAAGAAACTCTGGATCCTGTAAATAACCCTTTCAAGAATCTCCGGGACATTTGCAAGACCCTCCAGATTCTGTAGGAATATTATCAACAATTCCCAGGACCTTTTCAAGAACTGTCAGATTCTATAGAACTTTGAACAATCTCTGGGAACTTATCAACAACCTCCAGATCCTGTAGGACCCTCTCAACAATCTACTACAACCTTCTCAAAAACTGTCAGTCTCTGTAGGAACCCTTTGAAGAATCTCCAGGACATTTCCAAGAATCTCCAGATCCTGTAAGGAACCCTTTCAAGAATCTCCGGGACATTTGCAACAACCTCCAGATCCTGTGGGACCTTCTCAATAACCTCTTGGAACCTCCTCAACAACTGTCAGATTCTGTAGGAACTTTCTCAACAATCTCCAGGACCTTCGAAAATCCTCCAGGACCGTGTCAAGAACCGCCAACACACAACCAGCGATAGCTCTACACCCGTAACGAATCGGCAGTGGGGTTTTTTTTTTACTTTTTTAAAACTTTTTTTAAAACGTTTTTTAAAACTTTTTTTTAATACTTTTTTTTACTTTTTAAAAAACTTTTTTGTTAACTTGACACACAAACCTCATCACTAATTGGGCCGCGTTGTCAGGGTGGTGGCAGCGGCGGCGGTTTTGACGACGCCACGTTCTGTATCGACGCGACCTTAACCCAAACTATAATGGAGGTTTTTTTGTTGGGGTTCGATCGCGTAAATATATAAATGTAAATGTGTCGTTTAAACCCGCCACCACCCGACACAGCCAATTAGTAAGGTTTGTCGCGGAAACGGAACGTGACAATTTCGTTACTAGTACAGCACTAGTGCATACTGTATGCATAGTGTAGTGTATAGTGTAGTATACTCGTACACTAGTGTATAGTGAAGTGTATCGTGTAGTGTATAGTGTAGTGTATAGTATAGTGTAGTGTATAATGTAGTATACTAGTGTATAGTGTAGTGTATAGTGTAGTGTATAATGTAGTGTACTCGTACACTAGTGTGTAGTGTATAGTGTAGTGTATAGTGTAGTGTATAATGTAGTATACTAGTGTATAGTGTAGTGTATAGTGTAGTGTATAATGTAGTGTGCTAGTACACTAGTGTATAGTAGTGTAGTGTATAGTGTAGTACACTAGTGTATAGTGTAGTGTATAGTGTAGTGTATAGTAGTGTAGTGTATAATAGTGTAGTGCATAGTATACTAGTACACTAGTGTGTAGTGTAGTGTATAGTATAGTGTAGTGTATAGTGTAGTGTATAGTGTCGTGTATAGTATAGTGTATAGTAGTGTAGTGTATAGTAGTGTAGTGTATAGTGTAGTGTATAATGTAGTATACTAGTGTATAGTGTAGTGTATAGTGTAGTGTATAATGTAGTGTAGTGTATAGTGTAGTGTATAGTGTAGTGTATAGTGTAGTGTATAGTAGTGTAGTGTATAGTAGTGTAGTGTATAATAGTGTAGTGTATAGTATACTAGTACACTAGTGTGTAGTGTAGTGTATAGTGTAGTGTATAGTGTAGTGTATAGTGTCGTGTATAGTATAGTGTATAGTAGTGTAGTGTATAGTAGTGTAGTGTATAGTGTAGTGTATAATGTAGTATACTAGTGTATAGTGTAGTGTATAGTGTAGTGTATAATGTAGTGTAGTGTATAGTGTAGTGTATAGTGTAGTGTATAATGTAGTGTACTAGTACACTAGTGTATAGTAGTGTATAATGTAGTGTATAGTGTAGTGTATAGTATAGTGTATGGTAGTGTAGTGTATAGTAGTGTATTGTGTATAGTAGTGTAGTGTATAGTAGTGTATAATGTAGTGTACTAGTACAACCCACCGGTGCATTGGAGAGCAAATCCACAACATTTACAATCTGAGTACCGTGACCGTTTCGCCAGTGATCACCACCAGCATCATCAGGATGACAGCCCGGCAATTAATGTCGTGGATTTGCCCTCGCAACACACCAGCGTGCTCGACTAGCAACGGATTGTAAACCTAGTGCTCTACTAGCAACGGATTGGCACGTTCCGTTTACTACGTCACAGAGGTCGCAAACGGGTTTTGATTCCTTACCCGTACCCAGCCGCACCAGGGTCGCAAACGGGTACCCGTACCCGTACCCTATACCCGGCCGGGTACGGGTAGGGTACGAGTACCCGATTGCGACCTCTGGGATGAAGCCATGTTGCAGGCACGGGTGGGTTGATTCTAGGAACTTGAATTGTGAGAAGAGACAAGACGTTGGGAAATGAGTGACAAACGGTGACTCACCGGTGACTCACGGTCTACCCGTACCCGGCCGCACCAGGGTCGCAAACGGGTACCCATACCCGGCCAGGTACGGGTAGCTGGGTATCAGGTAGGGTACGGGTATCGGGTACCCGGTTGCGACCTCTGCTAAATAACATGACCTTACTAATTCTCTGCGTTGGGTGGCGGCTGGTTTAACCACGCGATGTTTATAAATTTGGTCGTCTAAAGGCCCATGTGTAACTCGGTGGTTCTTTCGGTAAAGTGACGTATTAAGAGAAAGTAATGAATTAAATACTAGCATACGACGTTTCGATTGCAACACAAGCAATCATCATCAGGTATAAATGAAATATAAACACAAATCTAGTATACTTTTAAATGTAATGTAATACAACAGAGTCGGGTAACATAACAGTAAACACCCTACCTGGTTGATTACGTTCTTCCTGAGAATGCTAAATTTGAGAGAGAGATCAATCACAGAACCAGAGACATATAGACAGACATTTAAGCAGAGACAGATATCACTATCAGGAAGAACGTAATCAACCAGGTAGGGTGTTGACTGTTATGTTATCCGACTCTCTGTGTTGTATTACATTCCATTTCTAAGTATACTAGATTTGTGTTTCTATTTCATTTATACCTGATGATGATTGCTTGTGTTGCAATCGAAACGTCGTATGCTAGTATTTAATGTATTACTTTCTCTTGATACGTAACTTTACAGAAAGAACCAGAGAGTCATTCCAGCAGTCACGAAAGCTCCTAATTAAGTTTGCCCACGTGTGACCCAAACTAACCTCTGCCGTGGGTAATATTGGCCGCGAAAGGGACCTCCTCCTACTACTACTCCTGGAACTACTACGAGTACTAGTCTTACCTGTGAACCCACACGGTTCACCCCGTGTTCTTGTAGAGGGGGAAAATTTGAGTTTTTCGGCTCCGCGAGGCGTTACGGCAGGCAGCAAAAAGTTGTCTATTTGTTTGTGTTTCTCTCCCTTGCAATGGGACCCCTTGTAGGGTGAACGTTGGAATTCACAAGGAGGCACGGAGGTCGACCAATAAGGTTTGAATTGGTCCTTGATGAGGTAGGGTGCCGATAACGGGTCGAAGGGCATCACTACTACGTATACTCTTAGTTTTTTCGGTAAAGTTACGTAGGTAAAAAAATGCAATTAAAATTAATACAAATTTAATTAAAATAATTAAACATTTATGACATTAATAAAAAAGAAAATCAAAAATAATTATTAATTTTTATTATTTTTAACTTAATTTTTTTACCTACACGGTGACTTTACCGAAAAAACTACGAGTATGAATCCTTGCAGTCACGAAAGCTTCAAATCTAGAATCACTACTACGCGTTGACCGTACAGCGATCTTCTCCGTAGTTTTGTTAAGGACGAGTCCACGGTCGTCACCACCACTGCCACTACCTACGACTATTTTGGTGCTACAATTGATACAATATCCGCCATTCGCCACCCACGGCGCCTGTGCCAGGCTAGGTGCACTTTGAGGCTACTACGTGATGCGTCAAAGGCTCTTGCTCGCTTACAAAGAGGTCACGGGACAGACCCAGCAGGTGCCGTGGGTTGACTGCTGTGCCAGGCTAGGTGCAGAAGGTCACAGGACAGACCCAGCAGATGCCATGGGTTGGCTGACTGAGATGACCGGTAGATGCACCACCAGCTGTACCCTCCTACTGTGCCAGGCTAGGTGCAGGAGGAGGTCACGGGACAGACCCAGCAGGTGCCATGGGTTGACTGCTGTGCCAGGCTAGGTGGAGAAGGAGATCACGGGACAGACCCAGCAGGTGCCATGGGTTGACTGCTGTGCCAGGCTAGGTGCAGGAGATCACGGGACAGACCCTGCAGGTGCCATGGGTTGACTGCTGTACCAGGCTAGGTGCAGGAGGAGGTCACGGGACGGACCCAGCAGGTGCCATAGGTTGACTGCTGTACCAGGCTAGGTGCAGGAGGTCACAGGACAGACCCAGCAGGTGCCATGATTTGACTGCTGTACCAGGTTAGGTGCAGGAGGAGGTCATGGGACAGACCCCGCAGGTCCCATGGGTTGACTGCTGTGCCAGGCTAGGTGCAGGAAGAGGTCACAGGACAGACCCAGCAGGTGCCATGGGTTGACTGCTGTACCAGGCTAGGTGCAGGAGGAGGAGGTCACGGGACAGACCCAGCAGGTGCCATGGGTTGACTGCTGTGCCAGGCTAGGTGCAGGAGGAGGAGGTCACGGGACAGACCCAGCAGGTGCCATGGGTTGACTGCTGTGCCAGGCTAGGTGTAGGAGGAGGAGGAGGTCACAGGGCAGACCCAACAGGTGCCATGGGTTGACTGCTGTGCCAGGCTAGTTGCTTGAGGAGGAGGTCATGGGACAGACCCAGCAGGTGCCATGGGTTGACTGCTGTGCCAGGCTAGGTGCAGGAGGAGGTCACGGGACAGACCCTGCAGGTGCCATGGGTTGACTGCTGTGCCAGGCTAGGTGCAGGAAGAGGAGGTCACGGGACAGACCCTGCAGGTGCCATGGGTTGACTGCTATGCCAGGCTAGGTGCAGGAGGAGGTCACGGGACAGACCCAGCAGGTGCCATGGATTGACTGCTGTGCCAGGCTAGGTGCAGGAGGAGGTCACGGGACAGACCCAGCAGGTGCATGGGTTGACTGCTATGCCAGGCTAGGTGCAGAAGGAGGTCACGGGAGAGACCCAGCAGGTGCCGTGGGTTGACTGCTGTGCCAGGCTAGGTGCAGGAGGAGGTCACGGGACAGACCCAGCAGGTGCCATGGGTTGACTGCTGTGCCAGGCTAGGTGCAGGAGGAGGTCACGGGGCAGACCCAGCAGGTGCCATGGGTTGACTGCTGTGCCAGGCTAGGTGCATGAGGAGATCACGGGACAGACCCAGCAGGTGCCATGGGTTGACTGCTGTACCAGGCTAGGTGCAGGAGGAGGTCACGGTTAGCGCAGTGTGTGTGTGTGGGGAGCGGTGGTACAGTGGTTAGCGCACTGTGTGTGTGTGTATTGTGGGGAGGAGCGATGGTGCAGTGGTTAGCGCACTGTGTGTGTGTATTGTGTGGAGCGGTGGTGCAGTGGCTAGCGCACTGTGTGTATTGTGGGGGCGGTGGTGCAGTGGTTAGCGCACTGTGTGTGTGGGGAGCGGTGGTGCAGTGGCTAGCGCACTGTGTGTGTATTGTGTGGAGCGGTGGTACAGTGGTTAGCGCACTGTGTGTGTGTGGGGAGCGGTGGTGCAGTGGTTAGCGCACTGTGTGTGTATTGTGTGGAGCGGTGGTGCAGTGGCTAGCGCACTGTGTGTGTGTGTGTGGGGAGCAGTGGTAAAGTGGTTAGCGCACTGTGTGTGTGTATTGTGTGGAGCGGTGGTGCAGTGGCTAGCGCACTGTGTGTGTGTGTATTGTGGGGAGGAGCGGTGGTGCAGTGGTTAGCGCCACGGGGCCCTGAGTTCGATTCCCTGCTCAAGGTCACCACGACCGGTGATTGAGATTCATCTGAACCGGTTACCCTGGGTGGGGGGGGGGGGGGGATGGGGGCCGGGGGCCCTGCTGGGGGGGAAGACAAAGGCGGCCGGGCGTGGTGCTGGTCACTTCAAAGTGGTCGTAGCCTTCGTAGGCAGCGCTTGCCCCAGCAGCCTTTTGGCTAAACGGGGGGGGGGGGGGTGGGGGGGCGCACAATATGTTGTTATATATCGTGTACGTGTGTGTGTGTGTATTTATGTATATGATGAAACCGTCATCAGCATTTGGGGGAGACAAAGGAGGCCGGTAAGACGCTGCTCGTCAACGGCCCCAAGACACCACACAGAGACCCACAGACTCACCACACAGAAAGCCACAGACTCACCACACAGAGACCCATAGACTCACCACACAGAGAGCCACAGACTCACCACAGAGACCCACAGACTCACCAGAAACCCACAGACTCATCACGCAGAGACCCACAGACTCATCACGCAGAGACCCACAGACTCACCACACAGAGAGCCATAGACTCACCACACAGAGAGCCACAGACTCACCACACAGAGAGCCACAGACTCATCACGCAGAGACCCACAGACTCACCACACAGAGACCCATAGACTCACCACACAGAGACCCATAGACTCACCACACAGAGAGCCACAGACTCACCACACAGAGAGCCACAGACTCACCACACAGAGAGCCACAGACTCACCACAGAGACCCACAGACTCATCACACAGAGACCCACAGACTCACCAGAAACCCACAGACTCATCACGCAGAGACCCACAGACTCATCACGCAGAGACCCACAGACTCACCACACAGAGAGCCATAGACTCACCACACAGAGAGCCACAGACTCACCACACAGAGAGCCACAGACTCACCACACAGAGAGCCACAGACTCACCACACAGAGACCCATAGACTCACCACACAGAGACCCATAGACTCACCACACAGAGACCCATAGACTCACCACACAGAGAGCCACAGACTCACCACACAGAGAGCCACAGACTCACCACAGAGACCCACAGACTCATCACACAGAGACCCACAGACTCACCAGAAACCCACAGACTCATCACGCAGAGACCCACAGACTCATCACGCAGAGACCCACAGACTCACCACAGAGACCCACAGACTCATCACGCAGAGACCCACAGACTCATCACACAGAGACCCACAGACTCACCACACAGAGACCCACTGACTCACCACACAGACTCACCACACAGAGACCCATAGTCACATGGCACTATGGGTTAGTGAGTGATTAATGAGTGGATGGGTGAGTTAATGAGTAATTGGTTGAGTTAATAAGTCAGTGAGTGAGTTAATGAGTTAGTGAGTCATTGTATGAATTAATGAGTGGGTGGGTGACTTAATGAGTTCGTGAGTGAGTTAATGAGTGAGTGAGTTAATGAGTGAGTTAATGAGTGGGCGGGTGGGTTCATGAGTGGGTGAGCTAATGAGTGATTGGTTGAGTTAACAAGTCAGTGAGTGAGTTAGTGAGTTATTGAGTCAGTGGGTGAGTTAATGAGTCAGTGACTGAGTTAATGAGTCAGTGACTGAGTTAATGAGTCAGTGACTGAGTTAATGAGTCAGTGACTGACTGAATGAGTGGGTGAGTTGATGAGTCAACCCGCGCCCACTAATGACGAATTCACATCAATATCACGATTGTTCTTTTCTCCGATATCAACCACCGACAAAGTTTACTTCACAAAGTTCCACCAGTTGCGAGCGAGCGATAGCTGGGGTGTGTGTGGGTTTACACGCGGTAGATACGACTAGCATTATAATAATATTATATATAATGATGATTATTATATTGGGGAGATGTGTCCCGTAGGATGAGACGGTTATAGACGGATGCTGCTGCTGTGTCTCATGTCTGCGGAGTTTCATCGGACCGCCACGGCCATCGTGAACCCCCTGAGAGAGAGGACACCCAGACCCAGGCTCTCAGTGTCTCTGACACGGCCATCGCGAACCCCCTGAGAGAGAGAGACACCCAGACCCAGGCTCTCAGTGTCTCCGACACGGCCATTGTGAACCCCCTGAGAGAGAGAGACACCCAGACCCAGGCTCTCAGTGTCTCCGAGACGGCCATCGTGAACCCCCTGAGAGAGAGAGACACCCAGACCCAGGATCTCAGTGTCTCCGACACGGCCAGCGTGAACCCCCTGAGAGAGAGAGACACCCAGACCCAGGCTCTCAGTGTCTCCGACACGGCCATCGTGAACCCCCTGAGAGAGAGAGACACCCAGACCCAGGCTCTCAGTGTCTCCGACACGGCCATCGTGAACCCCCTGAGAGAGAGAGACACCCAGACCCAGGCTCTCAGTGTCTCCGACACGGCCATCGTGAACTCCCTGAGAGAGAGAGACAACCAGACCCAGGCTCTCAGTGTCTCTGATACGGCCATCGTGAACCCCCTGAGAAAGAGAGACACCCAGACCCAGGGTCTCAGTGTCTCTGACACGGCCATCGTGAACCCCCTGAGAGAGAGAGACACCCAGACCCAGGCTCTCAGTGTCTCCGACACGGCCATCGTGAACCCCCTGAGAGATAGAGAGACACCTAGACCCAGGCTCTCAGTGTCTCCGACACAGCCATCGTGAACCCCCTGAGAGAGAGAGAGAGACACCCAGACCCAGGCTCTCAGTGTCTCCGACACGGCCATCGTGAACCCCCTGAGAGAGAGAGACACCCAGACCCAGGCTCTCAGTGTCTCCGACACGGCCATCGTGAACCCCCTGAGAGAGACACCCAGACCCAGGATCTCAGTGTCTCCGACACGGCCAGCGTGAACCCCCTGAGAGAGAGAGAGACACCCAGACCCAGGCTCTCAGTGTCTCCGACACGGCCATCGTGAACCCCCTGAGAGAGAGAGACACCCAGACCCAGGCTCTCAGTGTCTCCGACACGGCCATCGTGAACCCCCTGAGAGAGAGAGACACCCAGACCCAGGCTCTCAGTGTCTCCGACACGGCCATCGTGAACTCCCTGAGAGAGAGAGACACCCAGACCCAGGCTCTCAGTGTCTCTAACACGGCCATCGTGAACCCCCCCCCCCTCCTCCCCCCCCACCCCGGGTCCTGGCATCCGATGGGATTGTTCGTCTATTTGGCGCGCGTGTGCAGCACGGATTACGTCGATTGTTGTACATGAGTAGTACCCATCACCCCCATCCCCCCTCCAGTCCCCCCAATCCATCCATCCATCATCGTGGTGGTATCGCCTCATAGCCTAATTGTTGGTGCAGACGTGACAATGATAACCCAAGTTATTGACATCATCAGCCGTCATCGTCACCGTCACCTCCATCGTCGAAGTCGTCATCGTAGAAGTTTGCAAGTCTCACGTGAAGTCCGACACGGCCATCGTGAATCGATCGGCCAACCCCAAAACCCCACTAAACTCCCACTAATCACCAACTCGCCACTTCGGTTAAGACTCTCAGAGAGAGAGAGGGACACCCAGACCCAGGGCTCGAACCCAGGATCTCAGTGTCTCCAACACGGCCATTGTGAACCCCCTGAGAGAGAGAGAGACCCAAGGCTCAAACCTAGAATCTCAATGTCTCTGGCACGGCCATTGTGAACTCGCTTAGAGAGAGACACCCAGACCTAGGCTCTCAGTGTCTCTGACACGGCCATTGTGAACCCCCTGAGAGAGAGAGAGAGACACCCAAACCCAAGGCTCGAACCCAGGGTCTCAGTGTCTCCATCATGGCCATTGTGAACCCCCTGAGAGAGAGACACCCAGACCCAGGGTCTCAGTGCCTCCGACACGGCCATCGTGAACCCCCTGAGAGAGAGACACCCAGACCCAGGGTCTCAGTGTCTCTGACACGGCCATTGTGAACTCCCTGAGAGACAGAGAGACACCCAGACCCAGGGTCTCAGTGTCTCTGACACGGCCATTGTGAACTCCCTGAGAGACAGAGAGACACCCAAACCCAGGCTCTCAGTGTCTCCATCATGACCATTGTGAAACCCTGAGAGAGAGAGAGACACCCAGACCCAGGGCTCGAACCCAGGTTCGTGTAGTCCTCAACCCCCGTCTCCCTCCGCGGAGGTGTTGGGCCCTAAGTACCTGGTGCATTGTTAAGGCGAACATCCGCCACTCGGGGAGACAAAGGCGGCCGGGCGTGGCGCTGCCCACGCGACATCCCCATCGCGTGCCGTTCTGGCCTTCGTAGGTTCTGCTCGCCTAACAGCGCTTGCCCCAAAAAGTCCGTGCAGACTCCACGGGGGGGGGGTATCTTCTTGTCTTTGTCGTTCCACTTGTAATAAATGTCGTGGAAGCGACTTCTGCAATCTGGTCTTTATTTGTCTTTCATTACAACGCTCCTTGCAGCAGCAGCCCCGCCCAGATGGGAGGCCTCTCCCTCTGCGGCAGGAATAATGGCGGACGTCGTTTCCCGCTGAAAATCTCGATCATCGGCCCTTGGGTGAGTTCCACGCGGGCCGACCGGGGGCCGCTGATGACGCGACCGCCGTCGCAAGATTTAACAGGATCGCACGGAGCTCCGCCAGCCGACGCCACCCCTCGTCCGTAGCCGGAGATGTTGTTTCGCCGGCCTGTCGGCGATGAGCGCCGTCGGGGAGAGTGGCAGACGGAGGTAGAGGGCCCGCAGCTCCCGCCAGCTCGTCCTTGTCCGCCTCGACCTCTTCCTCCGACGGAGGGTCCGGTGGGTTTCTCTTCTTCAAGTGCTTGGACATTAACACTATGGGAACCTCATTTGCCAGTAAAAATATGATAATTGTTTTTTTACCCTTCTATCTGGCAACAAAACTGACACCTTTTTACAAACATGACTCCTTACAACATGACTCCTTGTAAAAAGGTGTCAGTTTTGTTGGCAGATAGAAGGGTAAAAAACCAATTATCATATTTTTACTGGCAAATGAGGTTCCCATAGTGTAGATGCTTGCCCCGAGCTCTCATACTCTGATGGTGCGTTGTCTTTGAGTTGTGCGCCTTTTGGCGTCATCTGGTCCAACACCATGTGAGACTAGGCTCTAAGGAAAGCTGTCTCGGGTGTGGACCAATCAACTTCAAGGACAGTGCACATTATCAGAGTTATGCCTTTTATTTGTATTATGACTGCAGGTATTGCGGTCTATACAAACATGACTCCTTGTAAAAAGGTGTCAGTTTTGTTGCCAGATAGAAGGGTAAAAAACCAATTATCGTGCTTGGACATTTTGTAAGAATCGTCCAAACGGTCTCAAGAGACACTTCTGTCACCAAAGTAATAAAGGTCGTTGAAGCGACTTCTGGAATCCGGTCTTTATTTGTCTTTCTTTTACAACACTCCTTCACGCTGCTGACAGACAGCGTGAGAGGGATAGAGAGAGAAAGAGACACGCGCAGCCTGGACCACGTGGCAGCCTGGACCACGTGGCAGCCTGGACCACGTGGCAGCCTGGACCCCGCTCCAGCATGGCCTCTCCCCTCCGTTCGTTCCAGTTCTGACCACGTGTTGTTGGTCTCCACACCTATTTAATACCCGGGTCACGTGGTACGTTTCCACCAATCCTGGTTAGCCTCTATGGAATGTTCCAGACTCCACCGTAGGCTCCCGGGACCACGCCCCTGACTCGTCTCCCCATTGGCTGTGGCCAAAGCCAGCAGAACCAATCCTCTACTTACAGCTGTCACCTTCCCATTACGTCAGGGCCATGCCCCTAGGCTTCCCCCCCATTGGATATGGACCAGGACCGGCAGAGCCAATCATCGTGACGAGTTGTGATCCGTCAACGACCCGGATATATCCTCACATTACACAAGTATGTTGTCCTTCTCTGTGAGGAGTGCTGTTCCATTTGCATTCAGGAGAGGTGAAGTTCCTGAGTGTTGCGGACCATAGACCTGCTTGAGCGCATCAGAGGCACTTGGTGTTGTTACTGTCAGCGTAGGACTGAATGTCCGCAGCTTTTGCGCACAGCCAGGTGTCTTGCACGACTCCGAGTCTCCGCTGGACAACCCTGCAAACGTTGAGGAAGGCAGTTTTCTTTAAGCTTGAGCTGCTGTCATTCAGATGTGCTTTATGCAGCCGATGTTTTTCGTCAAGGAGTGCTCGGATTTCTGCATCGTTCTCATCAAACCAATCTTGATGTGTACGTATGGGAACACCAAGTGATTCAAGGGCTGTAGAATGCAGCACGGTCTTGAGAGCAGTCCAGTCTGCCTCAGCGTCTGTCTGCTCGAAGCTTAGAGACTCCAGGTGATGGTCTAGAGCCTCAACAAAGGCCAGTCTGGTGTGTTCCTGTTGTAGGCGAGTGATTCAAAGTTCATTTATTAGGTATAGCCCTGTGAGCCATTCGGCTCTTGAATCGGGTGCAACCGCAACAAACCAAAAAACTAAAACATGAACAAGAAAACATCTTCAAGTGACTATGTGCAAACAGAAAATCCAAGAAAAGACAGCAAAATATTGCAAAAAAAATCACCGTACACCAACCCTGTGCAAATATCCCAGTGGGATATAGTGATGTTAAGACGCTTGACACGTCTTTTTCCTTGTGGGCGTCTGGGAGGCTTAATCCGGATGTTAAGTTTGGAGATGATGAGACGGTGGTCAGTCCAACAACATTCAGCACCACACTTCGCCTCGGTCACCCTGACATCGTGCCGGTCGCTTCTCCTCACGATGACGTAGTCAATCAAGTTGACAGTGGTGTGTGAACGTGGATGCATCCGTGAAGTTGTCTTGCGCTTCGGTAGTTGGAATATCGTGTTGGTGATGAGCAGGTCAAACTCAGAGCAAGTTTTCAGCAGCAGAAGGCCGTTGCGGTTACATTTTCCAATGCCGTGTGCACCTACGACTCCATTCCATGATTGATGATCACTTCCAACTCTGGCGTTGAAGTCACCAAGTATCAGGAGTTTGTCAGAGCTGGCTGCGGCAGCAATAATGACTTCCAGGTTATTATAAAACTTGGTTTTGATCTCGTCAGAGTTGGTCATGTTAGGGGCATAGGCACTGATGATGATAGGTGGAGCTTTAGGGTCATTAAACAGTCGCTTATACCCTTGGGTTGGCTTGCCAGTTGGTTGACCAGGTGGTTTTTTTACACCAAAACCAACACCAGCATCACGTCTCTCCTCCTGGCCTCGTCCGCTCCAGAAGACTGTGTCACCTGCACCCACTTCCAGTATTGGCCAGTCGGGTCTCACTAAGGGCAGCAACATCCACGTTGAGTCTGGCCAGCTCTCTCCCCACGAGGGCGGTGCGTCTCTCAGGTCTTTTTAAATCCTTTATATTAAGTTCGCTTGCGTGCTTGCTTGCTTACGACCGTGCAAATCTTTCGGTCGTTTTTTAACCCACTTCCCGTGATCCAATCGAGCTGACATTTTCTACACAGACTCGTTGTGCGTGACAATTAATTTTCGTGAAAAAAATTTTTACACTGTTTAGGGAAGCAAAATTAAATATTTAATTACCAATTGCTTAATGCTGGCAGACAATCATCTGACCCATAGGTGGCAGCCATTTCAAGCCAGAGGACGAGAGGACTCTAGCCGCCACGCATATAAAGGATTTAGAGTGAAAAACTTTGTTTTTACGGGTTAATTTTTTGATCCTCATGTGTCCATCAAAGTGCGCACATTCCAGATGCCAACAGTGAGTGGTGGGTATCACTTTGGTCTTTTTCATTTTGTTTTTCGACCGCAGGTTTGGGATCCCGACAGCTGCGGTAGGCTGGCCAGGGATGTTTTGAAGCAGGCAATCTTTAGGGTACCTTTTCTAACCCTTTCCTCACTACGGAGGTGAGCAGTGCGATCCTGAATAGGGCTGCTCAGTCGCTCAGTGTGCTGCCGGACTTCACTGCTGCTTCGGTCCAGTGAGCGAACGACCAATATCCTGAGCCGCCTGCGTACAGGTTTGCGGCTTACGGCATCCAGCATATCCGTGCCTGCTGCTTCGTGGCTCGCCCATCGCCACAGGACTTGGATAATGATGGTAAAAAAGTGCCATGACTTGCGCAGAGAACTTGGATTTAAGCGAGGGTGATTTACGCAGTGTCAACCTCGCTCTCTCGACCAGTCCCATCTGCACCCAGTGGCAAGACGTAGTCAAGACGACCGGAGATGGTACTGGTTGCAGTGGAAGAACCAAAGACCCTTTTGGTGGAATTTTCTCCACCAGGGGTTCCACATGCTCAGGCTCAGACAAGTTGAGTTTTCCGGGTTAGTTAACCGCCGCCCGGGGTACGGCGTTGGCAGCTGCCGACTGTAGCGACTCGCCAGGGATGTGGAATCTGGTGTGCGCCTACAGTAGCAGCGAGAGGCCCGGCCCAGATGGAACAGCCTGAGGCACAACTAGCTGGTCAGACAGACTCATCACACACAGACCCACAGACTCGCCACACAGAGACCCACAGACTCATCACACAGAGACCCACAGACTAACCACAAAGAGACCCACAGACTCATCACACAGAGACCCACAGACTCACCACACAGAGACCCACAGACTCACCACACAGAGACCCAGACTCACCACACAGAGACCCACAGACTAACCACAAAGAGACCCACACTCATCACACAGAGACCCACAGACTCACCACACAGAGACCCACAGACTCACCACACAGAGACCCACAGACTCACCACACAGAGACCCACAGACTCATCACACAGAGACCCACAGACTCATCACACAGAGACCCACAAACTCACCACACAGAGACCCACAGACTCACCACACACAGGCACACACAGAGACCCACAGCCTTACACAAAGTGGGTGGATGAGTGGGTGTGTGTTTGTCTCTATCAACCCATGACAGCTGGGTCTGTTCCATGAACTTCCTCGTGCACCTAGCCTGGCACAGCAGTCAGTTCACTGCCTGTCCCGTGACCTCCTGCAAGCAGCAACCCCTCACGTGCCCTCAAGGTGCACCTCGCCTGGCACGAACGTCGTGGTGACATCACCGCAACTTGGTGTCGAACGGCGGCTGTTGCTGCCGTGTAGGGGAGGGGTGGTGCAGTGGTTAGCGCACTGTGTGGGTGGGGAGCGGTGGTGCAATGGTTAGCGCACTGTGTGTGTGTGGAGCGATGGTGCAGTGGTTAGCGCACTGTGTGTGGGTGGGGAGCGGTGGTGCAGTGGTTAGCGCACTGTGTGTGTGTGTGGAGCGATGGTGCAGTGGTTAGCGCACTGTGTGTGTGGGTGGGGAGCGGTGGTGCAGTCGTTAGCGGACTGTGTGAGTGGGGAGCGGTGGTGCTGTGGTTACCGCACTGTGTGTGGGGAGCGGTGGTGCTGTGGTTACCGCACTATGTGTGTGTGGGGAGCGGTGGTGCAGTGGTTACCGCACTATGTGTGTGTGTGTGGGGAGCGGTGGTGCAGTGGTTACCGCACTATGTGTGTGGGCTGGGAGCGGTGGTGCAGCGGTTAGCGCTAGGCCACGCTACGAACCCGGGTTCGATTCCCGCTCACGGCCAACACACCCAGCGGCGATGATCTGAACCGGTGTCTGATGTGCGTCCGTCGCCTCCCACGACATATGCGTCCGTCGGGGTCACATCCGTCGCCCGGCTCGCGTCTCGGGAGGTGCTCGGCCCGTCCGCGATGTCACCTCCTCCGGCAACGTTCCGATCCGTTACCTCGGTCCCGTGCCCGCGTGTTCCACGATGGGGAAGGACGGCCGTGGTTGCACAGATCGGCGGATTTGATTGAATTGACGCGCGTCCTTGCTGCGTGTGTGCGCGTGTGTGTAAATGGCCTGGTCATGTAGCCCGCATGCCCAGCCACCGCATGCCTAAACAGCTTTTGTTCGGCCGGATCGAGGGAGCTAAACGGGCGGGGCACGGGCTAGAGAAGAGATGGAGTGATGTGGTACAGGAGGACGTGGAGCTGAGTGGACTTGCCGATGAGTGGTACCAGCGGTGTCAAGATCGGCCTCAGTGGAGGAGGCTCGTGAAGGACGCTGCTACTGGGCAGTTGGAGGCAGTCGCACCTCCAACAACAACGGAGGGCGGAGGAGCGACGATCACAACAATGAGCGGAGCGCCGGGTGACTAAAGCACAGCAAGTTGGCACAGTAGGGGGCACAGGTGGTGCATCAACCAGTCGTCTCGGTCATCTCAGTCAGTCGACCCGTGGCACTTGCTGGGGCTGCCCCGTGACCTCCTGCCAGCGGGCGTTCGACACTTCACGTGGCCTCAAGGTGCACATGGCCTGGCACAAGCGTCGTGGTGACGTCACCACCGCTTAGTGGCGAATGGCGGTTGTTGTTGTAGATCTTATCGATTTCAGGGGATTTCACATGGGTTCACATTTTTTGCTTTTATTTGCGCAAAGAACAAAAACGGAAGCACGGTCCGAAGAAGGTTGGCTTCCGTAGGGGCAACTTTTTCGTTTCCGTAGGCCCCTAGGCCACGGGAGGTGAGTGGGTAGGTGAGTGGGTGGGTGAGTGGGTGGGTGAGTGGGTGGGTGGGTGAGTGGGTGGGTGAGTGAGTGAGTAGGTGGGTGAGTGGGTGAGTGAGTGGGTGGGTGGGTGGGTGAGTGAATGTGGTGGTGGTTATAGTTGTGGTAGTTTGGTTGTGGTGGTGGTTATGGTGGTGGTAGTGGTTGTGATGGTTGTTGTGGTGGTTGGTGCTGGTTGTGGTGGTTGGTGGTTGTTATGGTGGTTGGTGGTTTGTGGTGGTTGTGAATTTTTCTCCCAGGTCGGGCAGAGGGAGCGACATTGTTGACCATTCCACTGCTGATGCTGATGATGATGTTGATGATGTTGATGATGATATTTTTGACATTCCACTGCTGATGATGATGCCGATGATGTTGACCATTCCACTGTTGATGATGATGCTGATGATGTTGTTTGACCATTCCACTGTTGATGATGATGATGTTGACCATTCCACTGCTGCTGATGATGATGCTGATGATGTTGTCGACCATTCCACTGTTGATGCTGCTGCTGATTAAGACGATGACGATGCCGTGGAAGTTTTGCTGCAACGGGAATATTGAGGGGGGTGGTGACGTGAATGCGTGGACCGAATAAAATGTTTTGTCGATACACAACTCTCTCCTGCTGCTTCTGCCCGGTGGTGGTGGTTGTGGTGGTGGTTGTGGTGATGGTGGTGCTCACAACTTGGTCTCTCAAATCAAGGGCATTTCACTGTCCCCCAGATGATTTTCTCGTCAGCTTTGATGTAGTTTTCTCTGTCCACCGTAGCAATAATTGAAGACTTAGTCCAACATGGACTGAATCCTGATGTTCCTGCGCTGGTTAGGCACTGCCTCACCAACACGTACTTCACCTGGAATGGTACTTTCTATAAACAAAATGAAGGTACCCCCATGGGATCCCCCTTGTGTCACCAGTGATAGCGAATGTTTTCATGGAGAAATTTGAAACATGATATTTAGAGACCCATAGAGATGCATAGAGACCGATAAGAGACACAGAGACCCATAGAGATACATAGAGACCCATAGAGACATAGATGTTGCACACTCGAAATTAATCTTGTGAAGAACAGCACTGTCACTCTGTAAAATGCAACAGCATGTGTCACACACAGCCATTAACCATGTGGCTGGTTTACACGTGCGGTTATTCATTAACCCTTTCTCTGAAACCCAATTCTACTACTGAAAAACCATCTTTGTCTTTGACATCACATTTGCACATCACTATTCGAATATTACTTTAATCCTAAGCTGTATGTCTATCTATACCATCCACTTATATCTGTATCTTACACCCATTATATGTACTGTATGTGTACAGTATACGTACTGTATATCACCAATGTACAGCTTACTACTTTACATGTGTTCTATTCTCAATAGCATTGCAAGTAGTCATACTCTGGGTACATGGGCATGGTTATAGACTAAACAGTATTAAGAGTTAGAGAATTACAATGACAGTAACTAATTACAGTGCGTCATCCCTTTACAATGCACAGTGCTAAAACGCCTCTAATTGCATCCATTCCTAATGTGCCACATAGATACACAAGAGACCCATAGAGATACACAGAGACACAGAGACCCATAGAGACACACACACACAGATACATAGAAACACACAGACACCCAGAGAGGCATACACAGAGACCCACAGAGATACATAGAGACCCAAGTACTAAACTAAAACAAGATTTTACCAGGTAAGGAGCTATGTAGAGCTGGCTATCACAAATGATAGAAGCTCAACTAAGTGGCTGCTAACATCATCATCATCATCGTCGTGTGAAATGTATAGACACCCACAGAGTCTCAGACTCACCACACATAGACCCACACACCACACAGAGACCCACACTCACCACACATAGACCCGCACATTCACCACACAGAGATCCACAAACTCACCTCACACAGAGACCCACAGAATCACCACACAGAGACCCACATACTCACTACACTCACCACACAGAGACCCACAGACTAACCACACAGACTCACCACTCAGACTCACCACACAGACAAACTCACCTCACACAGACTCACCACACACAGAGACCCACAGACTCACGCAGAGACCCAGAGATACATAGAGACCCAAAGTGACACACAGAGACCCATAGTGACACAGAGACCCATATAGATACATAGAGACTTATAGAAATACATAGAGACACACAGACATCAAGCGATACACAGAGACCCATAGTGATACGTAGAGACACATTGAAATAGATAGAGACCGACAGGGACAAATAGAGACCCATAGAGATACATAGAGATAGAGACCCATAGAGATACATAGAGACACACAAAGACCCATAGAGACACACAGATATCCAGAGACACAGAGACTCATAGAAACACCACACAGAGACCCACAGACTCACCTCACACAGAGACCCACAGACTCACCACACAGAGACCCACAGAATCACCACACGGAGACCTACAGACTCACCTCACACAGAGACCTACAGACTCACCACACACAGAGACCCACAGACTCACCACACACAGAGACCCACAGACTCACCACACACAGACACACAGACTCACCACACAGAGACCCACAGACTCACCACACAGAGACCCACAGACTCACCACACACAGAGACCCACAGACTCACCACACACAGAGACCCACAGACTCAACACACACAGACACACAGACTCACCACACAGAGACCCACAGACTCACCACACAGAGACCCACAGATTCACCACACACAGAGACCCACAGAGACCCACAAACTCAACACACAGAGACCCACAGATTCACCACACACAGACACACACAGAGACCCACAGACTCACCACACACAGAGACCCACAGACTCACCACACACAGACACACAGACTCACCACACAGACCCACAGAATCACCACACGGAGACCCCACAGACTCACCTCACACAGAGACCCACAGACTCACCACACACAGAGACCCACAGACTCACCACACAGAGACCCACAGAATCACCACACGGAGACCCACAGACTCACCTCACACAGAGACCCACAGACTCACCACACACAGAGACCCACAGACTCACCACACACAGAGACCCACAGACTCACCACACACAGACACACAGACTCACCACACAGATACCCAGACTCACCACACAGAGACCCACAGACTCACCACACACAGAGACCCACAGACTCACCACACACAGAGACCCACAGACTCAACACACACAGTCACACAGACTCAACACACAGAGACCCACAGACTCACCACACAGAGACCCACAGATTAACCACACACAGAGACCCACAGAGACCCACAAACTCAACACACAGAGACCCACAGACTCACCACACACAGACACACAGACTCACCACACAGAGACCCACAGACTCACAACACACAGAGACCCACAGACTCACCTCACACAGAGACCCACAGACTCACCACACACAGAGACCCACAGACTCACCACACACAGAGACCCACAGACTCACCACACACAGACACACAGACTCACCACACAGAGACCCACAGACTCACCACACAGAGACCCACAGATTCACCACACACAGAGACCCACAGAGACCCACAAACCCAACACACAGAGACCCACAGATTCACCACACACAGACACACACAGAGACCCACAGACTCACCACACACAGAGACCCACAGACTCACCACACACAGACACACAGACTCACCACACAGAGACCCACAGACTCACCACACAAAGACCCATAGATTCACCACACACAGAGACCCACAGAGACCCACAAACTCAACACACAGAGACCCACAGATTCACCACACACAGACACACACCGAGACCCACAAACTCAACACACAGAGACCCACAGATTCACCACACACAGATACACACAGAGACCCACAGATTCACCACACACAGACACACACAGAGACCCACAAACTCACCTCACACAGAGACCCACAGACTCACCTCACACAGAGACCCACAAACTCACCTCACACAGAGACCCACAGACTCACCTCACACAGAGACCCACAGACTCACCACACACAGAGACCCACAGACTCACCACACACAGACACACAGACTCACCACACAGAGACCCAGACTCACCACACAGAGACCCACAGATTCACCACACACAGAGACCCACAGAGACCCACAAACTCAACACACAGAGACCCACAGATTCACCACACACAGACACACACAGAGACCCACAGACTCACCACACACAGAGACCCACAGACTCACCACACACAGACACACAGACTCACCACACAGAGACCCACAGACTCACCACACACAGAGACCCACAGAGACCCACAAACTCAACACACAGAGACCCACAGATTCACCACACACAGACACACACAGAGACCCACAGACTCACCACACACAGAGACCCACAGACTCACCACACACAGACACACAGACTCACCTCACACAGAGACCCACAAACTCACCTCACACAGAGACCCACAGACTCACCACACACAGACACACAGACTCACCACACACAGACACACACAGAGACCCACAGACTCACCTCACACAGAGACCCACAGACTCACCACACAGAGACCCACAGACTCACCTCACACAGAGACCCACAAACTCACCTCACACAGAGACCCACAGACTCACCACACACAGACACACAGACTCACCACACACAGACACACAGACTCACCACACAGAGACCCACAGACTCACCACACAGAGACCCACAGACTCACCTCACACAGAGACCCACAGACTCACCTCACACAGAGACCCACAGACTCACCACACACAGACACACAGAGACCCACAGACTCACCACACAGAGACCCACAGATTCACCTCACACAGAGACCCACAGACTCACCACACACAGACACACACAGAGACCCACAGACTCACCACACAGAGACCCACAGATTCACCTCACACAGAGACCCACAGACTCACCTCACACAGAGACCCACAAACTCACCTCACACAGAGACCCACAGACTCACCTCACACAGAGACCCACAAACTCACCTCACACAGAGACCCACAGACTCACCACACACAGAGACCCACAGACTCACCACACACAGACACACCCAGAGACCCACAGACTCACCACACAGAGACCCACAGATTCACCTCACACAGAGACCCACAGACTCACCTCACACAGAGACCCACAAACTCACCTCACACAGAGACCCACAGACTCACCTCACACAGACACACACAGACTTACCTCACACAGACACACACAGAGACCCACAGACTCACCTCACACAGATACCCACAAACTCACCTCACACAGAGACCCACAGACTCACCTCACACAGACACACACAGAGACCCACAGACTCACCTCACACAGAGACCCACAAACTCACCTCACACAGAGACCCACAGACTCAACACACACAGACACACAGACTCACCACACAGAGACCCACAGACTCACCACACAGAGACCCACAGATTCACCACACACAGAGACCCACAGAGACCCACAAACTCAACACACAGAGACCCACAGACTCACCACACACAGACACACAGACTCACCACACAGAGACCCACAGACTCACAACACACAGAGACCCACAGACTCACCTCACACAGAGACCCACAGACTCACCACACACAGAGACCCACAGACTCACCACACACAGAGACCCACAGACTCACCACACACAGACACACAGACTCACCACACAGAGACCCACAGACTCACCACACAGAGACCCACAGATTCACCACACACAGAGACCCACAGAGACCCACAAACCCAACACACAGAGACCCACAGATTCACCACACACAGACACACACAGAGACCCACAGACTCACCACACACAGAGACCCACAGACTCACCACACACAGACACACAGACTCACCACACAGAGACCCACAGACTCACCACACAAAGACCCATAGATTCACCACACACAGAGACCCACAGAGACCCACAAACTCAACACACAGAGACCCACAGATTCACCACACACAGACACACACAGAGACCCACAGATTCACCACACACAGAGACCCACAGAGACCCACAAACTCAACACACAGAGACCCACAGATTCACCACACACAGACACACACAGAGACACATAGATTCACCACACACAGAGACCCACAGAGACCCACAAACTCAACACACAGAGACCCACAGATTCACCACACAGACACACACAGAGACCCACAGATTCACCACACACAGACACACACAGAGACCCACAAACTCACCTCACACAGAGACCCACAGACTCACCTCACACAGAGACCCACAGACTCACCACACACAGAGACCCACAGACTCACCACACACAGACACACAGACTCACCACACAGAGACCCACAGATTCACCACAGATTCACCACACACAGAGACCCACAGAGACCCACAAACTCAACACACAGAGACCCACAGATTCACCACACACAGACACACACAGAGACCCACAGACTCACCACACACAGAGACCCACAGACTCACCACACACAGACACACAGACTCACCACACAGAGACCCACAAACTCACCACACACAGAGACCCACAGAGACCCACAAACTCAACACACAGAGACCCACAGATTCACCACACACAGACACACACAGAGACCCACAGACTCACCACACACAGAGACCCACAGACTCACCACACACAGACACACAGACTCACCTCACACAGAGACCCACAAACTCACCTCACAGAGACCCACAGACTCACCACACACAGACTCACCACACACAGACACACACAGAGACCCACAGACTCACCTCACACAGAGACCCACAGACTCACCACACAGAGACCCACAGACTCACCTCACACAGAGACCCACAAACTCACCTCACACAGAGACCCACAGACTCACCACACACAGACACACAGACTCACCACACACAGACACATAGACTCACCACACAGAGACCCACAGACTCACCACACAGAGACCCACAGACTCACCTCACACAGAGACCCACAGACTCACCTCACACAGAGACCCACAGACTCACCACACACAGACACACAGAGACCCACAGACTCACCACACAAAGACCCATAGATTCACCACACACAGAGCCCCACAGAGACCCACAAACTCAACACACAGAGACCCACAGATTCACCACACACAGACACACACAGAGACCCACAGATTCACCACACACAGAGACCCACAGAGACCCACAAACTCAACACACAGAGACCCACAGATTCACCACACACAGACACACACAGAGACCCATAGATTCACCACACACAGAGACCCACAGAGACCCACAAACTCAACACACAGAGACCCACAGATTCACCACACACAGACACACACAGAGACCCACAGATTCACCACACACAGACACACACAGAGACCCACAAACTCACCTCACACAGAGACCCACAGACTCACCTCACACAGAGACCCACAGACTCACCACACACAGAGACCCACAGACTCACCACACACAGACACACAGACTCACCACACAGAGACCCAGACTCACCACACAGAGACCCACAGATTCACCACAGATTCACCACACACAGAGACCCACAGAGACCCACAAACTCAACACACAGAGACCCACAGATTCACCACACACAGACACACACAGAGACCCACAGACTCACCACACACAGAGACCCACAGACTCACCACACACAGACACACAGACTCACCACACAGAGACCCACAAACTCACCACACACAGAGACCCACAGAGACCCACAAACTCAACACACAGAGACCCACAGATTCACCACACACAGACACACACAGAGACCCACAGACTCACCACACACAGAGACCCACAGACTCACCACACACAGACACACAGACTCACCTCACACAGAGACCCACAAACTCACCTCACAGAGACCCACAGACTCACCACACACAGACTCACCACACACAGACACACACAGAGACCC
>NW_027621645.1:0-49714 GCF_964198595.1 Lampetra fluviatilis | reverse complement strand
AGACACGGGGAGAGAGACACGGGGAGAGAGACACGGGGAGCGGGAGAGAGACACGGGGAGAGAGACACGGGGAGAGAGACACGGGGAGAGAGACACGGGGAGAGAGACACGGGGGGAGAGAGACACGGGGAGCGGGAGAGAGACATGGGGAGAGAGACACGGGGAGAGAGACACGGGGAGAGAGACACGGGGGGAGAGAGACACGGGGGAGCGGGAGAGAGACACGGGGGAGAGAGACACGGGGAGAGAGACACGGGGAGAGAGACACGGGGAGAGAGACACGGGGGGAGAGACACGGGAGAGACCGTGAGAGACACGGGAGAGGAGAGAGACACGGGGGGAGAGACACGGGGAGAGAGACACGGGGAGAGAGACACGGGGGAGAGAGACACGGGGGGGAGAGACACGGGGGGAGAGACACGGGGAGAGAGACACGGGGGAGAGAGAGACACGGTGAGAGAGACACGGGGAGAGAGACACGGGGAGAGAGACACGGGGAGAGAGACACGGGGAGAGAGACACGGGGAGAGAGACACGGGGAGAGAGACACGGGAAGAGAGACACGGGGAGAGAGACACGGGGAGCGGGGAGAGAGACATGGGGAGAGAGACACGGGGAGAGAGAGACACGGGGGAGAGAGACACGGGGAGAGAGAGACACGGGTGGAGAGACACGGGGAGAGAGACACGGGGAGTGAGACACGGGGAGTGAGACACGGGGAGAGAGAGACACGGGTGGAGAGACACGGGGAGAGAGACACGGGGAGTGAGACACGGGGGAGAGAGACACCGGGGGAGAGACACGGGGGAGAGACACGGGGAGAGAGACACGGGGAGAGAGACACGGGGAGAGAGACACGGGGAGGAGAGACACGGGGAGTGAGAGAGAGACACGGGGAGAGAGACACGGGGAGAGAGACACGGGGAGAGAGACACGGGTGGAGAGACACGGGGAGAGAGACACGGGTGGAGAGAGACACGGGTGGAGAGACACGGGGAGAGAGACACGGGGAGAGAGACACGGGGAGAGAGACACGGGTGGAGAGACACGGGGAGAGAGACACGGGGAGTGAGACACGGGGAGAGAGACACGGGGAGAGAGACACGGGGAGAGAGACACGGTGGAGAGACACGGGTGGAGAGACACGGGGAGAGAGACACGGGGAGAGAGACACGGGGAGAGAGACACGGGGGGAGAGACACGGGGAGAGAGACACGGGGAGTGAGACACGGGTGGAGAGACACGGGGAGAGAGACACGGGTGGAGAGACACGGGGAGAGAGACACGGGGAGAGAGACACGGGGAGAGAGACACGGGTGGAGAGACACGGGGAGAGAGACACGGGGAGTAAGACACGGGTGGAGAGACACGGGGAGAGAGACGCGGGGAGAGAGACACGGGTGGAGAGACACGGGGAACGGGGAGAGAGACACGGGGAGAGAGACACGGGGAGAGAGACACGGGTGGAGAGACACGGGAGAGAGAGACACGGGGAGAGAGACACGGGGAGAGAGACACGGGGAGAGAGACACGGGGAGAGAGACACGGGGAGAGAGACACGGGGGGAGAGACACGGGTGGAGAGACACGGGGAAAGAGACACGGGGAGTGAGACACGGGGAGAGAGACACGGGGAGAGAGACACGGGGAGAGAGACACGGGTGGAGAGACACGGGGAGAGAGACACGGGGAGAGAGACACGGGGAGAGAGACACGGGGAGAGAGACACGGGTGGAGAGACACGGGGGAGAGAGACACGGGGAGAGAGACACGGGGAGAGAGACACGGGGAGAGAGACACGGGGAGAGAGACACGGGGAGTGAGACACGGGGAGAGAGACACGGGGAGAGAGACACGGGGAGAGAGAGACACGGGGAGAGAGAGACACGGGGGAGAGAGACACGGGGGGAGAGACACGGGGAGTGGGAGAGAGACACGGGGGGAGAGACACGGGGAGAGAGACACGGGGAGAGAGACACGGGGGGAGAGACACGGGGAGAGAGACGCGGGGAGAGAGACGCGGGGGAGAGAGACACGGGGAGAGAGAGACACGGGTAGAGAGACACGGGGGAGAGAGACACGGGGAGAGAGAGAGACACGGGGAGAGAGAGAGACACGGGGAGAGAGACACGGGGAGAGAGACACGGGGAGAGAGAGATACGGGGAGAGAGACACGGGGAGAGAGACACACGGGGAGGGAGAGAGACACGGGTAGGGAGACACGGGGAGAGAGACACGGGGGAGAGAGACACGGGGAGTGGGAGACACGGGGAGAGAGATACGGGGAGAGAGACACGGGGAGAGAGACACGGGGAGAGAGACACGGGGAGAGAGACACGGGGAGAGAGACACGGGGAGAGAGACACAAGGGGAGGGAGAGAGACACGGGTAGGGAGACACGGGGAGAGAGACACGGGGAGAGAGAGATACGGGGGAGAGAGACACGGGGAGAGAGACACACGGGGAGGGAGAGAGGACACGGGTAGGGAGTCACGGGGAGAGAGACACGGGGAGAGAGACACGGGGAGTGGGAGACACGGGGAGGAGAGATACGGGGAGAGAGACACGGGGAGAGAGACACGGGGAGAGAGACACGGGGAGAGAGACACGGGGAGAGAGACACGGGGAGAGAGACACGGGGAGAGAGACACGGGGAGAGAGACACGGGGAGAGAGACACGGGGAGAGAGACACGGGGAGAGAGAGACGGGGAGAGAGACACGGGGAGAGAGACACGGGGAGAGAGACACGGGGGGAGAGAGACACGGGGAGCGGGAGAGAGACATGGGGAGAGAGACACGGGGAGAGAGACACGGGGAGAGAGACACGGGGGGGAGAGAGACACGGGGAGCGGGAGAGAGACACGGGGAGAGAGACACGGGGAGAGAGACACGGGGAGAGAGACACGGGGAGAGAGACACGGGGGGAGAGACACGGTGAGAGAGACACGGTGAGAGAGACACGGGGAGAGGGAGAGAGACACGGGGGGAGAGACACGGGGAGAGAGACACGGGGAGAGAGACACGGGGAGAGAGACACGGGGAGAGAGACACGGGGGGAGAGACACGGTGAGAGAGACACGGGGAGAGAGACACGGTGAGAGAGACACGGGGAGAGAGACACGGGGGAGAGAGACACGGGGAGAGAGACACGGGGAGAGAGACACGGGGAGAGAGACACGGGGAGAGAGACACGGGGAGAGAGACACGGAAGAGAGACACGGGAGAGAGACACGGGGAGCGGAGAGAGAGACATGGGGGAGAGAGACACGGGGAGAGAGAGACACGGGGAGAGAGACACGGGGAGAGAGAGACACGGGTGGAGAGACACGGGGAGAGAGACACGGGGAGTGAGACACGGGGAGTGAGACACGGGGAGAGAGAGACACGGGTGGAGAGACACGGGGAGAGAGACACGGGGAGTGAGACACGGGGAGTGAGACACGGGGAGAGAGACACGGGGGGAGAGACACGGGGGGAGAGACACGGGAGAGAGACACGGGGAGAGAGACACGGGGGAGAGAGACACGGGGAGTGAGAGAGAGACACGGGGAGAGAGACACGGGGAGAGAGACACGGGGAGAGAGACACGGGTGGAGAGACACGGGGAGAGAGACACGGGTGGAGAGAGACACGGGTGGAGAGACACGGGGAGAGAGACACGGGGAGAGAGACACGGGGAGAGAGACACGGGGGGGAGAGACACGGGTGGAGAGACACGGGGAGAGAGACACGGGGAGTGAGACACGGGGAGAGAGACACGGGGAGAGAGACACGGGGAGAGAGACACGGGTGGAGAGACACGGGTGGAGAGACACGGGGAGAGAGACACGGGGGAGAGAGACACGGGGAGAGAGACACGGGGAGAGAGACACGGGGGGGAGAGACACGGGGAGAGAGACACGGGGAGTGAGACACGGGTGGAGAGACACGGGGAGAGAGACACGGGGAGAGAGACACGGGTGGAGAGACACGGGGAGAGAGACACGGGGAGAGAGACACGGGGAGAGAGACACGGGTGGAGAGACACGGGGAGAGAGACACGGGGAGTGAGACACGGGTGGAGAGACACGGGGAGAGAGACACGGGGAGAGAGACACGGGTGGAGAGACACGGGGAGAGAGACACGGGGAGAGAGACACGGGGAGAGAGACACGGGTGGAGAGACACGGAGAGAGAGACACGGGGAGAGAGACACGGGGAGAGAGACACGGGGAGAGAGACACGGGGAGAGAGACACGGGGGGAGAGACACGGGTGGAGAGACACGGGGAGAGAGACACGGGGAGTGAGACACGGGGAGAGAGACACGGGGAGAGAGACACGGGGAGAGAGACACGGGTGGAGAGACACGGGGAGAGAGACACGGGGAGAGAGACACGGGGAGAGATACACGGGGAGATAGACACGGGGGGAGAGACACGGGTGGAGAGACACGGGGAGAGAGACACGGGGAGTGAGATACGGGTGGAGAAACACGGGGAGAGAGACACTGGGAGAGAGACACGGGGAGAGAGACACGGGGAGAGAGACACGGGGGGAGAGACACAGGTGGAGAGACACGGGGAGAGAGAGACACGGGGAGAGAGACACGGGTGGAGAGACACGGGGAGAGAGACACGGGGAGAGAGACACGGGGAGAGAGACACGGGGAGAGAGACACGGGGAGTGAGACACGGGGAGAGAGACACGGGGAGAGAGACACGGGGAGAGAGACACGGGGAGTGATATCTGTTTTGTGTCTGACTCTGTGTGTCTCTGTGTCTCTGTGTCTCTGTGTCTCTCTCTGTGTCTCTTTGTGTGTGTCTCTGTGTGTGTCTCTGTGTGTGTCTCTGTGTGTCTCTGTGTGTGTCTCTGTGTCTCTCTGTGTGTGTGTCTGTGTCTCTGTGTGTCTCTGTGTGTCTCTGTGTGTGTGTCTGTGTCTCTGTGTGTCTCTGTGTGTCTCTCTGTGTCTCTCTGTGTGTGTCTCTCTGTGTCTCTGTGTCTGTGTGTGTCTCTGTGTGTGTCTCTGTGTGTGTCTCTCTCTGTGTGTGTCTCTCTGTGTGTCTCTCTGTGTCTCTCTGTGTGTGTCTCTCTGTGTCTCTGTGTCTGTGTGTGTCTCTGTGTGTGTCTCTCTGTGTGTATCTCTGTGTGTGTGTCTCTCTGTGTCTCTGTGTGTGTCTGTGTGTGTGTCTCTGTGTCTCTGTGTGTGTGTCTGTGTCTCTCTGTGTCTCTGTGTGTGTCTCTGTGTATCTCTGTGTGTCTCTGTGTGTCTCTGTGTGTCTCTGTGTCTCTCTGTGTCTCTGTGTGTGTCTCTGTGTGTATCTGTGTGTCTCTCTGTGTCTCTGTGTGTGTCTCTGTCTCTGTGTGTGTCTCTGTGTGTATCTGTGTGTCTCTGTGTGTCTCTCTGTGTCTCTCTCTCTGTGTGTCTCTGTGTCTCTCTGTGTATCTTTCTGTGTGTCTCTGTGTCTCTACGTGTCTGTGTGTGTGTGTCTCTGTGTCTCTGTGTGTGTCTCTCTGTGTCTCTCTGTGTGTGTCTGTGTCTCTCTGTGTGTGTCTCTCTCTGTGTCTCTGTGTGTGTCCCAGCCCAGTCTATGAAGCTGCGTCCGTCTCTGGGAGGAATCCGGAGACCGTCACCATCACCAGAGCCGCCCCCCAGAGACGACGCAGCAGCCAACACCCTCAGTGAGAACGCTACACTACACTATACACTACTACACTATACACTACTACACTATACACTACTACACTATACACTACTACACTACACTATACACTACTACACTATACACTACACTACTACACTATACACTACTACACTATACACTACTACACTATACACTACTACACTACACTATACACTACTACACTATACACTACTACACTACACTATACACTACTACACTATACACTACTACACTATACACTACTACACTACACTATACACTACTACACTATACACTACACTACTACACTATACACTACTACACTACACTATACACTACTACACTACACTATACACTACTACACTACACTATACACTACTACACTATACACTACTACACTACACTATACACTAATACACTACACTATACACTACTACACTATACACTACTACACTACACTATACACTACTACACTACACTATACACTACTACACTACACTATACACTACTACACTATACACTATACACTACTACACTACACTATACACTACTACACTATACACTACTACACTACACTATACACTACTACACTACACTATACACTAATACACTACACTATACACTACTACACTATACACTACTACACTATACACTACTACACTACACTATACACTACTACACTACACTATACACTACTACACTATACACTACTACACTACACTATACACTACTACACTATACACTACACTACTACACTATACACTACTACACTATACACTACTACACTATACACTACTACACTACACTATACACTACTACACTATACACTACTACACTACACTATACACTACTACACTATACACTACTACACTATACACTACTACACTACACTATACACTACTACACTATACACTACACTACTACACTATACACTACTACACTACACTATACACTACTACACTACACTATACACTACTACACTACACTATACACTACTACACTATACACTACTACACTACACTATACACTAATACACTACACTATACACTACTACACTATACACTACTACACTACACTATACACTACTACACTACACTATACACTACTACACTACACTATACACTACTACACTATACACTATACACTA
Organism: Lampetra fluviatilis; assembly: GCF_964198595.1. Lineage (NCBI taxonomy): Eukaryota > Metazoa > Chordata > Hyperoartia > Petromyzontiformes > Petromyzontidae > Lampetra > Lampetra fluviatilis. The sequence continues at coordinate 42,926 of NW_027621645.1, read as the reverse complement.
CTACACTACACTATACACTACTACACTATACACTACTACACTACACTATACACTACTACACTACACTATACACTAATACACTACACTATACACTACTACACTATACACTACTACACTATACACTACTACACTACACTATACACTATACACTACACTATACACTACTACACTATACACTACTACACTACACTATACACTACTACACTACACTATACACTACTACACTATACACTACTACACTACTACACTACACTATACACTACTACACTACACTATACACTACTACACTATACACTACTACACTACACTATACACTACTACACTATACACTAATACACTACACTATACACTACTACACTATACACTACTACACTATACACTACTACACTACACTATACACTACACTATACACTACTACACTATACACTACTACACTACACTATACACTACTACACTACACTATACACTACTACACTATACACTACTACACTACTACACTACACTATACACTACTACACTATACTATACACTACTACACTATACTATACACTACTACACTATACTATACACTACTACACTATACACTACTACACTACACTATACACTACTACACTATACTATACACTACTACACTATACACTACTACACTACACTATACACTACTACACTACACTATACACTACTACACTATACTATACACTACTACACTATACTATACACTACTACACTATACTATACACTACTACACTATACTATACACTACTACACTATACACTACTACACTACACTATACACTACTACACTACACTATACACTACTACACTACACTATACACTACTACACTATACTATACACTACTACACTATACACTACTACACTATACACTACTACACTATACACTACTACACTATACACTACTACACTATACACTACTACACTATACACTACTACACTATACACTACTACACTATACACTACTACACTACACTATACACTACTACACTATACACTACTACACTACACTATACACTACTACACTATACACTACTACACTATACACTACTACACTATACACTACTACACTACACTATACACTACTACACTATACACTACTACACTACACTATACACTACTACACTATACACTACTACACTATACACTACTACACTATACACTACTACACACTACACTATACACTACTACACTACACTACACTACTACACTATACACTACTACACTATACACTACTACACTATACACTACTACACTATACACTACTACACTATACACTACTACACTATACACTACTACACTACTACACTACTACACTACTACACTATACACTACTACACTATACACTACTACACTACACTATACACTATACACTACTACACTATACACTACACTATACACTACTACACTACACTATACACTACTACACTATACACTACTACACTATACACTACACTATACACTACTACACTATACACTACTACACTATACACTACTACACTACACTATACACTACTACACTACACTATACACTACTACACTATACACTACTACACTATACACTACTACACTATACACTACTACACTATACACTACTACACTATACACTACACTATACACTACTACACTATACACTCCTACACTATACACTACTACACTACACTATACACTACTACACTATACACTACTACACTATACACTACTACACTATACACTACTACACTATACACTACACTATACACTACTACACTATACACTACACTATACACTACTACACTATACACTACTACACTATACACTTATACACTATACACTACACTATACGCTACTACACTATACACTACTACACTATACACTACTACACTATACACTACTACACTATACACTACTACACTATACACTACTACACTATACACTACTACACTATACACTAACTACACTATACACTACTACACTTATACACTACTACACTACACTATACACTACTACACTACACTATACACTACTACACTACACTATACACTACTACACTACACTACTACACTACTACACTATACACTACCTACCCCCCCTGTGTCTCTCCCCGTGTCCTCTCCCCGTGTCTCCCCGCGTCTCCCCGTGTCTCTCCCCGTGTCTCTCCCCGTGTCTCTCCCCGTGTCTCTCCCCGTGTCTCCCCCCGTGTCTCTCCCGTGTCTCTCCCCGTGTCTCTCCCCTTGTCTCTCCCCGTGTCTCTCCCCGTGTCTCCCCCCGTGTCTCCCCCCGTGTCTCTCCCCGTGTCTCTCCCCGTGTCTCTCCCCGTGTCTCTCCCCGTGTCTCTCCCCGTGTCTCTCCCGTGTCTCCCCCGTGTCTCTCCCGTGTCTCTCCCCGTGTCTCTCCCCTTGTCTCTCCCCGTGTCTCTCCCCGTGTCTCCCCCCGTGTCTCTCCCGTGTCTCTCCCCGTGTCTCTCCCCTTGTCTCTCCCCGTGTCTCTCCCCGTGTCTCCCCCCGTGTCTCCTCCCCCGTGTCTCTCCCCGTGTCTCTCCCCGTGTCTCTCCCCGTGTCTCTCCCCGTGTCTCTCCCCGTGTCTCCCCCGGCGTCTCCCCGTGTCTCCCCCGTGTCTCCCCCCCACCGTGTCTCCCCCTGTCTCCCCGCGTCTCTCCCCGTGTTTCCCCCCGTGTCTCCCCGTGTCTCCCCGTGTCTCTCCCCGTGTCTCCCCGCGTCTCCCCGTGTCTCCCCGCGTCTCCCCCGCGTCTCCCCGCGTCTCCCCGTGTCTCCCCCCACCGTGTCTCCCCGTGTCTCTCCCCGTGTCTCTGCCCGTGTCTCCCCGCGTCTCCCCGTGTCTCCCCGCGTCTCCCCGTGTCTCCCCGTGTCTCCCCGTGTCTCCCCCCACCGTGTCTCCCCGTGTCTCCCCGTGTCTCTCCCCGTGTCTCCCCCGCGTCTCCCCGTGTCTCCCCCGTGTCTCCCCGTGTCTCCCCACCACCGTGTCTCCCCGTGTCTCCCCGTGTCTCTCCCCGTGTCTCCCCGTGTCTCCCCATGTCTCCCCGTGTCTCTCCCCGTGTCTCCCCGCGTCTCCCCGTGTCTCCCCGCGTCTCCCCGCGTCTCCCCGCGTCTCCCCGTGTCTCCCGTGTCTCCCCGCGTCTCCCCGTGTCTCCCCGCGTCTCCCAGCGTCTCCCCGCGTCTCCCCGTGTCTCCCCCGTGTCTCCCCGTGTCTCCCCCGCGTCTCCCCGCGTCTCCCCGTGTCTCCCCGCGTCTCCCCGCGTCTCCCCGCGTCTCCCCGTGTCTCCCCGTGTCCTCTCCCCGTGTCTCCCCGTGTCCTCTCCCCGTGTCTCCCTGTGTCTCTCCCCGTGTCCCGTGTCTCCCCGCGTCTCCCCGTGTCTCCCCGTGTCTCCCCCCGTGTCTCCCCCCCCCCCCCCGTTTCTCTCCCCGTGTCTCCCCGTGTCTCCCCGTGTCTCCTCGTGTCTCCCCGTGTCTCCCCATGTCTCTCTCTCTCCCCGTGTTTCCCCGTGTCTCCCCGTGTCTCTCTCCCCCCGTGTCTCCCCGTGTCTCCCCGTGTCTCCCCGTATCTCTCTCTCCCCCCCGTGTCTTCCTGTGTCTCCCCGTGTCTCTCTCTCTCCCCGTGTCTCCCCGCGTCTCCCCCCGTGTCTCCCCCCCCCCCCGTGTCTCTCCCCGTGTCTCCCCTTGTCTCCCCGTGTCTCCCCGTGTCTCCTCGTGTCTCCCCCGTGTCTCCCCATGTCTCTCTCTCTCCCCGTGTCTCCCCCGTGTCTCCACCTGTCTCCCCGTGTCTCCCCGTGTCTCCCCGTGTCTCCCCGTGTCCTCCCCGTGTCTCTCTCTCTCCCTGTGTCTTCCCGTGTCTCCCCGTGTCTCTCTCTCTCCCTGTGTCTTCCCGTGTCTCCCCGTGTCTCTCTCTCTCTCCCCGTGTCTCCCCACGTCTCCCCCCGTGTCTCCCCCCCCCCCCGTGTCTCCCCGTGTCTCCCCGTGTCTCCTCGTGTCTCCCCGTGTCTCCCCATGTCTCTCTCTCTCCCCGTGTCTCCCCGTGTCTCCCCGTGTCTCCCCGTGTCTCCCCGTGTCTCCCCGTGTCTTCCCGTGTCTCCCCGTGTCTCTCTCTCTCCCCGTGTCTCCCCACGTCTCCCCCCGTGTCTCCCCCCCCCCGTGTCTCCCCGTGTCGCCCCGTGTCTCTCTCTCTCCCCGTGTCTCCCCCGTGTCTCCCCGCGTCTCCCCGTGTCTCTCTCTCTCCCCGTGTCTCACCGTGTCTCCCCGTGTCTCCCCGCGTCTCCCCGTGTCTCTTTCTCTCCCCGTGTCTCCCCGTGTCTCCCCGTGTCTCCCCGTGTCTCCCCGTGTCTCCCCGCGTCTCCCCGCGTCTCCCCATGTCTCCCCGTGTCTTTCCCCGTGTCTCTCCCCGTGTCTCCCGTGTCTCACCGTGTCTCCCCGTGTCTCCCCGCGTCTCCCCGTGTCTCTTTCTCTCCACCGTGTCTCCCCGTGTCTCCCCGTGTCTCCCCGTGTCTCCCCGTGTCTCCCCGCGTCTCCCCGCGTCTCCCCATGTCTCCCCGTGTCTTTCCCCGTGTCTCTCCCCGTGTCTCCCCGTGTCTCCCCGTGTCTCCCCGTGTCTCCCCGTGTCCTCCCCGTGTCTCCCCGTGTCTCTCCCCGTGTCTCCCCGTGTCTCCCCACCCCCGTGTCTCCCCGTGTCTCCCCGTGTCTCCCCGCGTCTCCCCGTGTCTCCCCGTGTCTCCCCGTGTCTCCCCGTGTCTCCCCGCGTCTCCCCGTGTCTCTTTCTCTCCCCGCGTCTCCCCGTGTCTCCCCGCGTCTCCCCGTGTCTCCCCGTGTCTCCCCGTGTCTCCCCGCGTCTCCCCGCGTCTCCCCCGTGCCTCCCCCGTGTCTCCCCGTGTCTCCCCGCGTCTCCCCGCGTCTCCCCGTGTCTCCCCGTGTCTCCCCGTGTCTCCCCGCGTCTCCCCGCGTCTCCCCGTGTCTCTTTCTCTCCCCCGCGTCTCCCCGTGTCTCCCCGCGTCTCCCCGTGTCTCCCCGTGTCTCCCCGTGTCTCCCCGCGTCTCCCCGCGTCTCCCCGTGTCTCCCCCGTGTCTCCCCGTGTCTCCCCGTGTCTCCCCGCGTCTCCCCGTGTCTCTTTCTCTCCCCGCGTCTCCCCGTGTCTCCCCGCGTCTCCCCGTGTCTCCCCGTGTCTCCCCGTGTCTCCCCGCGTCTCCCCGCGTCTCCCCGTGCCTCCCCGTGTCTCCACCGTGTCTCCCCGTGTCTCCCCGTGTCTCCCCGTGTCTCCCCGTGTCTCCCTGTGTCTCCCTGTGTCTCTCCCCGTGTCTCCCCGTGTCTCTCCCCGTGTCTCTCCCCGTGTCTCCTCGTGTCTCCCCGTGTCTCTCCATGTCTCTCTCTCTCCCCGTGTCTCCCCGTGTCTCCCCGTGTCTCCCCGTGTCTCCCCGTGTCTCTCTTTCTCCCCGTGTCTTCCCGTGTCTCCCCGTGTCTCTCTCTCTCCCCGTGTCTCCCCGCGTCTCCCCCCGTGTCTCCCCCCCCCCCGTGTCTCTCCCCGTGTCTCCCCGTGTCTCCCCGTGTCTCCCCATGTCTCCCCGTGTCTCTCTCTCTCCCCGTGTCTCCCCGTGCCTCCCCGTGTCTCCACCGTGTCTCCCCGTGTCTCTCTCTCTCCCCGTGTCTTCCCGTGTCTCCCCGTGTCTCCCCGCGTCTCCCCATGTCTCTTTCTCTCCCCGTGTCTCCACCGTGTCTCCCCGTGTCTCTCTCTCTCCCCGTGTCTCCCCGTGTCTCCCCGCGTCTCCCCATGTCTCTTTCTCTCCCCGTGTCTCCCCGCGTCTCCCCGCGTCTCCCCATGTCTCCCCGTGTCTCACCGTGTCTCTCCCCGTGTCTCCCCGTGCCTCCCCGTGTCTCCACCGTGTCTCCCCGTGTCTCTTTCTCTCCCCATGTCTCCCCGTGTCTCCCCGTGTCTCCCCGTGTCTCCCCGTGTCTCCCCGTGTCTCCCCGCGTCTCCCCGCGTCTCCCCATGTCTCCCCGTGTCTCACCGTGTCTCTCCCCGTGCCTCCCCGTGTCTCCACCGTGTCTCCCCGTGTCTCTCTCTCTCCCCGTGTCTCCCCGTGTCTCCCTGCGTCTCCCCGTGTCTCTTTCCGCAGGCCGCAAGAAGTCAAGTTGTGTGCGTGAGGTGGAGCGGCTGCAGAGAAACCGCGAGCAGAGACGTGCCCAGCAGCAGCAGCTGAGAGAGCGGAGAGCCCAGGGGAGACACGGGGAGACACGGGGAGACACAGGGAGACACGGGGAGACACGGGGAGACACGGGGAGACACGGGGAGACACGGGGAGACACGGGGAGACACGGGGGTGGGGAGACACGGGGAGACACGGGGAGACACGGGGAGACACGGGGAGACACGGGGAGACACGGGGAGACACGGGGAGACACGGGGGTGGGGAGACACGGGGAGACACGGGGAGAGACGGGGAGACACGGGGAGACACGGGGAGACACGGGGGTGGGGAGACACGGGGAGACACGGGGAGAGACACGGGGAGACACGGGGAGACACGGGGAGACACGGGGAGACACGGGGAGACACGGGGAGACACGGGGGTGGGGAGACACGGGGAGACACGGGGCACGGGGAGACACGGGGGGAGACACGGGGAGACACGGGGAGACACGGGGAGACACGGGGAGACACGGGGGTGGGGAGACACGGGGAGACACGGGGAGACACGGGGAGACACGGGGGGAGACACGGGGAGACGGGGAGACACGGGAAAAGACACGGGGAAACACGGGGAGACACGGGGAGAGACACGGGGAGACACGGGGAGACACGGGGAGACACGGGGAGAGACGGGGAGACACGGGGAGACACGGGGGTGGGGAGACACGGGGAGACACGGGGAGACACGGGGAGACACGGGGAGACACGGGGAGACACGGGGAGACACGGGGAGACACGGGGAGACACGGGGAGACACGGGGAGACACGGGGGTGGGGAGACACGGGGAGACACGGGGAGACACGGGGGGAGACACGGGGGGAGACACGGGAAAAGACACTGGGAGACACGGGGAAACACGGGGAGACACGGGGAGAGACACGGGGAGACACGGGGAAACACGGGGAGACACGGGGAGACACGGGGAGACACGGGGAGACACGGGGAGACACGGGGAGACACGGGGGTGGGGAGACACGGGGAGACACGGGGAAACACGGGGAGACACGGGGAGACACGGGGAGACACGGGGAGACACGGGGAGACACGGGGAGACACGGGGAGACACGGGGAGACACGGGGAGACACGGGGGTGGGGAGACACGGGGAGACACGGGGGGAGACACGGGGAGAGACACGGGGAGACACGGGGAGACACGGGGAGACACGGGGGTGGGGAGACACGGGGAGACACGGGGGGAGACACGGGGAGAGACACGGGGAGACACGGGGAGACACGGGGAGAGACACGGGGAGACACGGGGAGACACGGGGAGACACGGGGAGACACGGGGAGAGACACGGGGAGACACGGGGAGAGACACGGGGAGACACGGGGAGACACGGGGAGACAAGGGGGTGGGGAGACACGGGGAGACACGGGGAGACAAGGGGGTGGGGAGACACGGGGAGACACGGGGAGACACGGGGAGAGACACGGGGAGACACGGGGAGACACGGGGAGACACGGGGAGACACGGGGGTGGGGAGACACGGGGAGACACGGGGAGAGACACGGGGAGACACGGGGGTGGGGAGACACGGGGAGACACGGGGAGACGCGGGGAGACACGGGGAGACAAGGGGGTGGGGAGACACGGGGAGACACGGGGAGACACGGGGAGAGACACGGGGAGACACGGGGAGACACGGGGGTGGGGAGACACGGGGAGAGACACGGTGAGACACGGGGAGACACGGGGAGACACGGGGAGACACGGGGAGACAAGGGGGTGGGGAGACATGGGGAGACACGGGGAGACACGGGGAGAGACACGGGGAGACACGGGGAGACACGGGGGTGGGGAGACACGGGGAGACACGGGGAGACACGGGGAGAGACACGGTGAGACACGGGGAGACACGGGGAGACACGGGGAGACACGGGGAGACACGGGGGTGGGGAGACACGGGGAGACACTGGGAGACACGGGGAGAGACACGGGGAGACACGGGGAGACGCAGGGAGACGCGCGGAGACACAGGGAGACACGGGGAGACACGGGGAGACACGGGGAGACACGGGGAGACACGGGGAGACACGGGGGTGGGGAGACATGGGGAGACACGGGGAGACACGGGGAGACACGGGGAGACACGGGGAGACATGGGGAGACACGGGGAGACACGGGGAGACACGGGAAAAGACACGGGGAAACACGGGGAGACACGGGGAGACACGGGGAGACACGGGGAGACACGGGGAGACACGGGGAGACACGGGGAGACACGGGGAGACACGGGGAGACACGGGGGTAGTGAGACACGGGGAGACACGGGGAGACACGGGGGTGGGGAGACGCGGGGAGACACGGGGAGACGCGGGGAGACACGGGGAGACACTGGGAGACACGGGGAGACACTGGGAGACAGGGGGAGACGCGGGGAGAGACGGGGAGACACGGGGAGACACGGGGAGACACGGGGAGACACGGGGAGACACGGGGAGACACGGGGAGACACGGGGAGACACGGGGAGACACGGGGGTGGGGAGACACGGGGAGACACGGGGAGACACGGGGAGACACGGGGGTGGGGAGACGCGGGGAGACACGGGGAGACACGGGGAGACACTGGGAGACACGGGGAGACACTGGGAGACAGGGGGAGACGCGGGCAGAGGCGGGTAGACACGGGGAGACACGGGGAGACACTGGGAGACAGGGGGAGACGCGGGAGAGACGGGGAGACACGGGGAGACGCGGGGAGACGCGGGGAGAGACGGGGAGACGCGGGGAGAGACGGGGAGAGACGGGGAGAGACGGGGAGAGACGGGGAGACACTGGGAGAGACGGGGAGACACGGGGAGACGCGGGGAGAGACGGGGAGACACTGGGAGAGACGGGGAGACGCGGGGAGAGACGGGGAGACACGGGGAGACACGGGGAGAGACGGGGAGACACGGGGAGACGCGGGGAGACGCGGGGAGACGCGGGGAGACGCGGGGAGAGCCGGGGAGACGCGGGGAGACACGGGGAGAGACGGGGAGACGCGGGGAGACGCGGGGAGACGCGGGGAGACGCGGGGAGACGCGGGGAGACGCGGGGAGACGCGGGGAGACGCGGGGAGACGCGGGGAGACGCGGGGAGACGCGGGGAGACGCGGGGAGACGCGGGGAGACGCGGGGAGACGCGGGGAGACGCGGGGAGACGCGGGGAGACGCGGGGAGACGCGGGGAGACGCGGGGAGACGCGGGGAGACGCGGGGAGACGCGGGGAGACGCGGGGAGACACGGGAGACACGGGGAGAGAGAGAGACACGGGGAGACGCGGGGAGACGCGGGGAGACGCGGGAAGACGCGGGGAGACGCGGGGAGACGCGGGGAGACGCGGGAAGACGCGGGGAGACGCGGGGAGACGCGGGGAGACACGGGCAAACACGGGAGACACGGGGAGAGAGAGAGACACGGGGAGATGCGGGGAGACGCGGGGAGACACGGGGAGACACGGGGAGACACGGGGAGACACGGGGAGAGAGAGAGACACAGGGAGACGCGGGGAAACGCGGGGAGAGAGAGAGACACGGGGAGACACGGGGAGATACGGGGAGACACGGGGAGAGAGAGAGACACGGGGAGACGCGGGAGACACGGGAGACACGGGGAGATACGGGGAGACACGGGGAGACGCGGGGAGACGCGGGGAGACAAGGGGAGACAAGGGGAGAGCGAGAGACACGGGGAGACACGGGGAGACACGGGGAGACACGGGACACGGGGAGACACGGGGAGACACGGGGAGACACGGGGAGACACGGGGGTGGGGAGACATGGGGAGACACGGGGAGACACGGGGAGACACGGGGAGAGACGGGGAGACACTGGAAGACACGGGGAGACACGGGGAGACACGGGGAGACACGGGGAGACACGGGAAAAGACACGGGGAAACACGGGGAGACACGGGGAGACACCGGGAGACACGGGGAGACACGGGGAGACACGGGGAGACACGGGGAGACACGGGGAGACACGGGGGTGGGGAGACACGGGGAGACACGGGGAGACACGGGGAGACACGTGGGTGGGGAGACAGGGGGAGACGCGGGGAGACGCGGGGAGACGCGGGGAGACACGGGGAGACACGGGGGTGTGGAGACACGGGGAGACACGGGGAGACACTGGGAGACACGGGGAGACACTGGGAGACACGGTGAGACACTGGGAGACAGGGGGAGACGCGGGGAGAGACGGGGAGACACGGGGAGACACGGGGAGACACGGGGAGACACGGGAAGACACGGGGAGACACGGGGAGACACGGGGGTGGGGAGACACGGGGAGACACGGGGGTGTGGAGACACGGGGAGACACGGGGAGACACTGGGAGACACGGGGAGACACTGGGAGACACGGGGAGACACTGGGAGACAGGGGGAGACGCGGGGAGAGACGGGGAGACACGGGGAGACACGGGGAGACACGGGGAGACACGGGAAGACACGGGGAGACACGGGGAGACACGGGGGTGGGGAGACACGGGGATACACGGGGAGACACGGGGGTGGGGAGACACGGGGAGACACGGGGAGACGCGGGGAGACGCGGGGAGACGCGGGGAGACACTGGGAGACACGGGGAGACACGGGGAGACACGGGGAGACACTGGGAGACACGGGCAGACACGGGGAGACACTGGGAGACACGGGGAGACACGGGGAGACACTGGGAGACACGGGGAGACACGGGGAGACACTGGGAGACACGGGGAGACACGGGGAGACACTGGGAGACACGGGGAGACACTGGGAGACACGGGGAGACACTGGGAGACAGGGGGAGACACGGGGAGACACTGGGAGACACGGGGAGACACTGGGAGACAGGGGGAGACACGGGGAGACACTGGGAGACACGGGGAGACACTGGGAGACACGGGGAGACACGGGGAGACACTGGGAGACACGGGGAGACACTGGGAGACACGGGGAGACACTGGGAGACACGGGGAGACACTGGGAGACAGGGGGAGACGCAGGCAGAGGCGGGTAGACACGGGGAGAGACGGGGAGACACGGGGAGACACGGGGAGACACGGGGGTGGGGAGACACGGGGAGACACGGGGAGACACGGGGAGACGCGGGGAGACGCGGGGAGACACGGGGAGACATGGGGAGACACGGGGAGACACGGGGAGACACTGGGAGACACGGGGAGACGCGGGGAGACGCGGGGAGACACGGGGAGACGCGGGGAGACGCGGGGAGACACGGGGAGACGCGGGGAGACACGGGGAGAGACGGGGACACACGGGGAGAGACGGGGAGACACGGGGAGAGACGGGGAGACACGGGGAGAGACGGGGAGAGACGGGGAGACACGGGGAGAGACGGGGAGACAGGGGGAGAGACGGGGAGACACGGGGAGAGACGGGGAGACACGGGGAGACACGGGGAGAGACGGGGAGACACGGGGAGAGACGGGGAGACAGGGGGAGACGCGGGGAGACACGGGGAGACACGGGGAGACGCGGGGAGACACGGGGAGAGACGGGGAGACACGGGGAGACGCGGGGAGAGACGGGGAGACACGGGGAGACGCGGGGAGACACTGGGAGACACGGGGAGACACGGGAGACAGGTGGAGAGAGTGAGACACGGGGAGACGCGGGGAAACGCGGGGAGACGCGGGGAGACACGGCGAGAGACGGGGAGACGCGGGGAGACACTGGGAGACACGGGGAGACACGGGAGACAGGTGGAGAGAGTGAGACGCGGGGAGACGCGGGGAGACGCGGGGAGACGCGGGGAGACGCGGGGAAACACGGGAGACACGGGGAGAGAGAGAGACACGGGGAGACGCGGGGAAACGCGGGGAGAGAGAGAGACACGGGGAGACACGGGGAGATACGGGGAGACACGGGGAGACACGGGAGACAGGTGGAGAGAGTGAGACACGGGGAGACGCGGGGAAACGCGGGGAGACACGGGGAGACACGGGAGACAGGTGGAGAGAGTGAGACGCGGGGAGACGCGTGGAGACACGGGGAGACACGGGAGACAGGTGGAGAGAGTGAGACACGGGGAGACGCGGGGAAACGCGTGGAGACACGGGGAGACACGGGAGACAGGTGGAGAGAGAGAGACACGGGGAGACGCGGGGAGACGCGTGGAGACACGGGGAGACACGGGAGACAGGTGGAGAGAGTGAGACACGGGGAGACGCGGGGAAACGCGGGGAGAGAGAGAGACACGGGGAGACACGGGGAGATACGGGGAGACACGGGGAGAGAGAGAGACACGGGGAGACGCGGGAGACACGGGAGACACGGGAGACACGGGGAGATACGGGGAGACACGTGGAGACGCGGGGAGACGCAGGGAGACAAGGGGAGAGCGAGAGACACGGGGAGACACGAGGAGACACGGGGAGACACGGGGAGACACGGGGAGACACGGGGAGACGCGGGGAGACACGGCGAGAGCGAGAGACACGGGGAGACACGGGGAGACACGGGGAGACACGGGGAGACACGGGGAGACACGGGGAGACACGGGGAGACACGGGGAGAGAGAGAGACACGGGGAGACGCGGGGAGACGCGGGGAGACACGGGGAGAGTGAGAGACACGGGGAGACACGGGGAGACGCGGGGAGACACGGGGAGACACGGGGAGGCACGGGGAGACACGGGGAGAGAGAGAGACACGGGGAGACACGGGGAGACGCGCGGAGACGCGGGGAGACACGGGGAGACACGGGGAGACACGGGGAGACGCGGGGAGACGAGGGGAGAGAGAGAGACACGGGGAGACACGAGGAGACACAGGGAGACACGGGGAGACACGGGGAGACACGGGGAGACACGGGGAGAGAGAGAGACACGGGGAGACACGGGGAGATGCGGGGAGACGCGGGGAGAGAGAGAGACACGGGGAGACACGGGGAGACACGGGGAGAGAGAGAGACACGGGGAGACACGGGGAGATGCGGGGAGATGCGGGGAGAGAGAGAGACACGGGGAGACGCGGGGAGACACGGGGAGACACGGGGAGAGAGAGAGACACGGGGAGACACGGGGAGATGCGGGGAGATGCGGGGAGACGCGGGGAGACGCGGGGAGAGAGAGAGACGCGGGGAGACGCGGCGAGAGAGAGAGACGCGGGGAGACGCGGGGAGACACGGGGGAGACACGGGGAGACGCGGGGAGACACGGGGAGACGCGGGGAGAGAGAGAGACACGGGGAGACACGGGGAGACGCGGGGAGACGCGGGGAGAGAGAGAGACACGGGGAGACGCGGGGAGACACGGGGAGACACGGGGAGAGAGAGAGACGCGGGGAGACCCGGGGAGACACGAGGAGACACGGGGAGAGAGAGAGACAAGGGGAGACGCGGGGAGAGAGAGAGACGCGGGGAGACGCGGGGAGACACGGGGAGAGAGAGAGACACGGGGAGACACGGGGAGACGCGGGGAGACACGGGGAGACACGGGGAGACACGGGGAGAGAGAGAGACACGGGGAGACACGGGGAGACACGGGGAGACACGGGGAGAGAGAGAGACACGGGGAGACACGGGGAGACACGGGGAGACACGGGGAGACGCGGGGAGACGCGGGGAGACGCGGGGAGAGAGAGAGACACGGGGAGACACGGGGAGAGAGAGAGACACGGGGAGACACGGGGAGAGAGAGAGACACGGGGAGACACGGGGAGAGAGAGAGACACGGGGAGACACGGGGAGAGAGAGAGACACGGGGAGACACGGGGAGACGCGGGGAGATGCGGGGAGACACGGGGAGACACGGGGAGAGAGAGAGACACGGGGAGACACGGGAGAGAGAGAGACACGGGGAGACACGGGGAGACACGGGGAGACACGGGGAGACACGGGGAGACAAAGGCGGCCGGGCGTGGTGCTGGCCACCCACCCCCTCGTGTGCCGTCCCACCCTTAATAGGTGCTCGCGAACAGCACTTGCCCCTGCAGTCTGTCGAGGCTACACGGGGGACCTTTATCTTTGTTCTCGCACCGCAGGTGGTGGACACTTCTCTGCCCAACTGGGAGTTTGCGGAGATGATCTCCAACTTTCGCTCCAGTCTCGACTTCTCATCCCTCGTGAACGACACGGAGCCAGTGAGTTGACCACCTCACTCACCCACTCACTCGCTCACCCACTCACTCGCTCACCCACTCACTCACTCACCTACTCACTCACTCGCCCGCTCGCTCGCTCGCTCGCTCACTCACTCACTCGCCCGCTCGCTCACTCACTCATTCGCTCACTCACCCACTCACTCACCCACTCACTCACCCACTCACTCACTCACTCACTCACCCACTCACTCACTCACTCACTCACTCACTCACTCACTCACTCACTCACTCACTCACCCGCTCACTCACTCACTCACTCACTCACTCACTCACCCACTCACTCACTCACTCACTCACCCACTCACTCACTCACTCACTCCACCACTCACTCACTCACTCACTCACTCACTCACTCACTCACTCACTCACTCACTCACTCACCCGCTCACTCACTCACTCACTCACCCACTCACTCACCCACTCACTCACTCACTCACCCACTCACTCACCCACTCACTCACCCACTCACCACTCACTCACCCACTCACTCACTCACTCACTCACTCACTCACTCACTCACTCACCCACTCACTCACCCACTCACTCACTCACTCCACCACTCACTCACTCTCTCACTCACTCACTCACTCACTCACCCACTCACTCACCCACTCACTCACTCACTCACCCACTCACTCACTCACTCACCCACTCACTCACCCACTCACTCACTCACTCACCCACTCACTCACTCACTCACTCCACCACTCACTCACTCACTCACTCACCCACTCACTCACTCACTCACCCACTCACTCACTCACTCACTCCACCACTCACTCACCCACTCACTCACTCACTCACTCACTCACTCACTCACCCACTCACTCACTCACTCACTCACTCACTCACTCACTCCACCACTCACCCACTCACTCACTCACTCACTCACCCACTCACTCACTCACTCACTCACTCACTCACTCCACCACTCACCCACTCACCCACTCACTCACCCACTCGCTCACCCACTCGCTCACCCACTCGCTCACGCACTCGCTCACTCACTCACCCACTCGCTCACCCCACTCGCTCACCCACTCACCCACTCACTCACCCACTCGCTCACTCACTCACTCGCTCACTCACTCACTCACTCACTCGCTCGCTCACTCACTCACTCACTCACTCACCCACTCACTCACCCACTCACTCACCCACTCACTCACTCACTCACCCACTCACTCACCCACTCACTCACTCACTCCACCACTCACTCACTCACTCACTCACCCACTCACTCACCCACTCGCTCACGCACTCGCTCGCTCGCTCGCTCACTCACTCACCCCCTCACTCACTCACTCACTCACCCACTCACTCACCCGCTCACTCACTCACTCGCTCGCTCACTCACTCACCCACTCACCCACTCACTCACTCACTCACCCACTCGCTCACTCACTCACCCACTCACTCACCCACTCACCCACTCGCTCACGCACTCGCTCGCTCGCTCACTCACCCACTCACCCACTCACTCACTCACCCACTCACCCACTCACTCACTCACTCACTCACTCACCCACTCACCCACTCACCCACTCACTCACTCACCACTCACTCACCCACTCACTCATTCACCCACTCACCCACTCACCACTCACTCACCCACTCACCCACCCACCCACTCACTCACCCACCCACTCACTCATTCACCCACTCGCTCGCTCGCTCACTCACCCACTCACTCATTCACCCACTCACTCATTCACCCACTCACTCATTCACCCACTCATTCACCCACTCATTCACCCACTTACTCACGCACTCACTCACTCACTCACCCACTCACTCGCTCGCTCGGTCACTCACCCACTCACTCACTCACTCACTCACTCACTCACCCACTCACTCACTCACTCACCCACTCACTCACCCACTCACTCACTCACTCACTCACTCACTCACTCACTCCACCACTCACTCACTCACTCACTCACTCACCCACTCACTCACTCACTCACCCACTCACTCACTCACTCACTCACTCACCCACTCACTCACTCACTCACTCACTCACTCACCCACTCACTCACTCACTCACTCGCTCGCTCGGTCACTCACTCACTCGCTCGCTCGGTCACTCGCTCACTCGCTCGCTCGGTCACTCGCTCACTCGCTCGCTCGGTCACTCACTCACTCGCTCGCTCACTCACTCACCCACTCACTCACTCACTCACTCACACACTCACTCACTCACTCACGCACCACTCACTCACTCACTCACTCACTCACTCACCCACTCACTCGCTCACCCACTCACCCACTCACTCACTCACACACCACTCACTCACTCACTCACCCACTCACCCACTCACTCACGCGCCACTCACTCACCCACTCACTCACCCACTCACCCACTCACCCACTCACTCACTCACACACTCACACACTCACTCACTCACTCACACACTCACTCACACACTCACTCACTCACCCACTCACTCACCCACTCATTCACCCACTCACTCACTCACCCACCCACTCACCCACTCACCCACTCACTCACCCACCCACCCACCCACTCACTCACCCACTCACCCACTCACTCACCCACTCACTCACCCACTCACTCACCCACTCACTCACCCACTCACTCACCCACTCACTCACTCACTCACCCACTCACTCACCCACTCACTCACGCACTCACCCACTCACCCACTCACTCACCCACTCACTCACTCACTCACCCACTCACTCACTCACCACTCACTCACTCACCCACTCACTCACTCACCCACTCACTCAGCCACTCACTCACTCACCCACTCACCTACTCACTCACTCACTCACCCACTCACCCACTCACTCACACACTCACGCACTCACTCACTCGCTCACTCACCCACTCACTCACCACTCACTCACCTACTCACTCACTCACTCACCCACTCACTCACACACTCACTCACTCACCCACTCACTCACCCACCCACTCACTCACTCACTCACCCACTCACTCACACACTCACTCACTCACCCACTCACTCACTCACCCACCCACTCACTCACCCACCCACTCACTCACTCACCCACTCACCCACCCACCCACTCACTCACCCACCCACTCACTCACTCACCCACCCACTCACTCACCCACTCACCACTCACTCACCCACTCACCCACCCACCCACTCACTCACCCACCCACTCACTCACTCATTCACTCAGTCACTCACTCACACACTCACCCACTCACCCACTCACTCACGCACCACTCACTCACTCACCCACTCACCCACTCACTCACCCACTCACTCACTCACCCACTCACCCACTCACTGACTCACGCACCACTCACTCACCCACTCACTCACCCACTCACACACTCACTCACTCACTCACCCACTCACTCACCCACTCACTCACCCACTCACTCACTCACTCACTCACCCACCCACTCACTCACCCACCCACTCACCCACTCACCCACTCACTCACCCACTCACTCACTCACTCACCCACTCACTCACTCACTCACCCACTCACTCACCCACCCACCCACCCACTCACTCACCCACTCACTCACTCACTCACCCACTCACTCACTCACCACTCACTCACTCACCACTCACTCACTCACCCACTCACTCAGCCACTCACTCACTCACCCACTCACCTACTCACTCACTCACTCACTCACCCACTCACCCACTCACTCACTCACTCACTCACTCACACACTCACGCACTCACTCACTCGCTCACTCACCCACTCACTCACCACTCACTCACCTACTCACTCACTCACTCATTCACCCACTCACTCACACACTCACTCACTCACCCACTCACTCACCCACCCACTCACTCACCCACCCACTCACCACTCACTCACCCACTCACCCACCCACCCACTCACCCACCCACTCACTCACTCACTCAGTCACTCACTCACACACTCACCCACTCACCCACTCACTCACTCACTCACTCACTCACTCACCCACTCACACACTCACTCACTCACTCACTCACCCACTCACTCACCCACTCACTCACCCACTCACTCATTCACCCACTCACTCACCCACCCACTCACCCACCCACTCACCCACTCACCCACTCACCCACCCACTCACTCACTCACTCACCTACTCACTCACCCACCCACCCACTCATTCACCCACTCACTCACCCACTCACTCACCCACTCACCCACTCACTCACCCACTCACCCACTCACTCACTCAGTCACTCACTCACCCACTCACTCACCCACTCACTCACCCACTCACTCACACACTCACTCACGCACTCACTCACTCACGCACTCACTCACTCACTCACCCACTCACTCACCACTCACTCACTCACTCACCACTCACTCACTCACCCACTCACTCAGCCAGTCACTCAGCCACTCACTCACCCACTCACCTACTCTATCAGACACTGACCCACTCACTCACTCACCCACTCACTCACCCACCCACTCACTCACCCACTCACTCACACACTCACTCACTCACTCACCCACTCACTCACTCACCCACCCAATCACTCACTCACCCACCCACTCACTCACTCACCCACTCACTCACTCACCCACCATCTATAGGAGATGTTGACCACCTCGCCTGGTCTACAGGAGGTCGTGGTGGATGTTGACCACCTCGCCTGGTCTACAGGAGGTCGTGGTAGATGTTGACCACCTCGCCTGGTCTACAGGAGGTCGTGGTAGATGTTGACCACCTCGCCTGGTCCACAGGAGGTTGTGGTAGATGTTGACCACCTCGCCTGGTCCACAGAAAGTCGTGGTAGATGTTGACCACCTCGCCTGGTCCACAGGAAGTCGTGGTAGATGTTGACCACCTCGCCTGGTCTACAGGAGGTCGTGGTAGATGTTGACCACCTCGCCTGGTCTACAGGAGGTCGTGGTAGATGTTGACCACTTCGCCTGGTCTACAGGAGGTCGTGGTAGATGTTGACCACTTCGCCTGGTCTACATGAGGTCGTGGTAGACGTTGACCACCTCGCCTGGTCTACAGGAGTTCGTGGTAGATGTTGACCACCTCGCCTGGTCTACAGGAGGTCGTGGTGGATGTTGACCACCTCGCCTGGTCTACAGGAGGTCGTGGTAGATGTTGACCACCTCGCCTGGTCTACAGGAGGTCGTGGTAGATGTTGACCACCTCGCCTGGTCTACAGAAGGTCGTGGTAGATGTTGACCACCTCGCCTGGTCTACAGGAGGTCGTGGTAGATGTTGACCACCTCGCCTGGTCTGCAGGAGGTCGTGGTGGATGTTGACCACCTCGCCTGGTCTACAGGAGGTCGTGGTAGATGTTGACTACCTCGCCTGGTCTACAGGAGGTCGTGGTAGATGTTGACCACCTCGCCTGGTCTACAGGAGGTCGTGGTAGATGTTGACCACCTCGCCTGGTCTACAGGAGGTCGTGGTAGATGTTGACCACCTCGCCTGGTCTACAGGAGGTCGTGGTAGATGTTGACCACCTCGCCTGGTCTACAGAAGGTCGTGGTAGATGTTGACCACCTCGCCTGGTCTACAGGAGGTCGTGGTAGATGTTGACCACCTCGCCTGGTCTACAGGAGGTCGTGGTAGATGTTGACCACCTCGCCTGGTCTACAGGAGGTCGTGGTAGATGTTGACCACCTCGCCTGGTCTACAGGAGGTCGTGTTAGATGTTGACCGCCTCGCCTGGTCTACAGGAGTTCGCGGTAGATGTTGACCACCTCGCCTGGTCTACAGGAGGTCGTGGTAGATGTTGACCACCTCGCCTGGTCTACAGGAGGTCGTGGTAGATGTTGACCGCCTCGCCTGGTCTACAGGAGTTCGCGGTAGATGTTGACCACCTCGCCTGGTCTACAGGAGGTCGTGGTAGATGTTGACCACCTCGCCTGGTCTACAGGAGGTCGTGGTAGATGTTGACCACCTCGCCCGGTCTACAGGAGGTCGTGGTAGATGTTGACCACCTCGCCTGGTCTACAGGAGGTCGTGGTAGATGTTGACCACCTCGCCTGGTCTACAGGAGGTCGTGGTAGATGTTGACCACCTCGCCTGGTCTACAGGAGGTCGTGGTAGATGTTGACCACCTCGCCTGGTCTACAGGAGGTCGTGGTAGATTTTGACCACCTCGCCTGGTCTACAGGAGGTCGTGGTAGATGTTGACCACCTCGCCTGGTCTACAGGAGATTGACGATGTAGTGGTGAATGCTGTGTCTGTTTCAGGTGGAGGATCACAGAATATGTGTTTGTGTTCGCAAGAGGCCTCTAAACAAGAAGGGTGAGAGGTGGTGGTGGTGGTGGTGGTGGTGATGATGATGGTGATGGTGGTGATGTTGGTGATTATGGTGGTGGTGGTGGTGGTGATGGTGATGATGTTGGTGGTGATGGTGGTGGTGGTGATGGTGGTGATGGTGATGATGATGGTGGTTATGGTGGTGGTGGTGGTGGTGATGATGATGGTGATGGTGGTGATGGTGGTGATGTTGGTGATGATGGTGGTGGTGGTGGTGATGATGGTGGTGGTGGTGGTGGTGTTGATGATGGTGGTGGTGGTGATGGTGGTGATGGTGGTGATGGTGATGATGTTGGTGATGGTGGTGATGGTGGTGATGGTGGTGATGATGGTGGTGGTGGTGGTGATGATGGTGGTGGTGGTGGTGGTGATGATGGTGGTGGTGGTGGTGGTGATGGTGATGATGTTGGTGGTGATGGTGGTGGTGATGATGGTGGTGGTGGTGGTGATGGTGGTGATGGTGGTGATGGTGATGATGTTGGTGATGGTGGTGATGGTGGTGATGGTGGTGATGATGGTGGTGGTGGTGGTGATGATGGTGGTGGTGGTGGTGGTGATGATGGTGGTGGTGGTGGTGGTGATGATGGTGATGGTGGTGGTGATGATGGTGGTGATGGTTTTGATGGTAGTGGTGATGATGGTGGTGGTGGTGATGATGGTGGTGGTGATGATGGTGGTGATGGTGATGATGGTGGTGATGGTGATGATGGTGGTGATGGTGGTGGTGATGGTGGTGGTGATGATGGTGGTGATGGTTTTGATGGTAGTGGTGGTGGTGATGGTGGTGATGGTGATGATGGTGGTGATGGTGGTGGTGATGGTGGTGGTGATGGTAGTGGTGGTGGTGATGGTGGTGATGGTGGTGGTGATGGTGATGGTGGTGATGGTGGTGATGGTGGTGATCATGGTGATGGTGTTGATGGTGGTGATGGTGGTGGTGATGGTGGTGGTGATGGTGGTGATGGTGGTGGTGATGGTGGTGGTGATGGTGGTGGTGATGGTGGTGGTGGTGGTGGTGATGGTGGTGATGGTGGTGATGGTGGTGGTGATGGTGATGGTGGTGATGGTGGTGATGGTGGTGATGGTGGTGATCATGGTGATGGTGTTGATGGTGGTGATGGTGGTGGTGGTGGTGGTGATGGTGGTGATGGTGGTGATGGTGGTGGTGGTGATGGTGGTGATGGTGATGATGGTGGTGATGGTGGTGGTGATGGTGGTGGTGATGGTAGTGGTGATGGTGATGATGGTGGTGATGGTGGTGATGATGGTGGTGATGATGATGGTGGTGATGGTGGTGGTGATGGTGGTGGTGATGGTAGTGGTGGTGGTGATGGTGGTGATGGTGGTGGTGATGGTGATGGTGGTGATGGTGGTGATGGTGGTGATGGTGGTGGTGATGGTGGTGATCATGGTGATGGTGTTGATGGTGGTGATGGTGGTGGTGATGGTGGTGGTGATGGTGGTGATGGTGGTGATGGTGATGATGGTGGTGATGGTGGTGGTGATGGTGGTGGTGATGGTAGTGGTGGTGGTGATGGTGGTGATGGTGGTGGTGATGGTGATGGTGGTGATGGTGGTGATGGTGGTGATGGTGGTGATCATGGTGATGGTGTTGATGGTGGTGATGGTGGTGGTGATGGTGGTGATGGTGGTGGTGATGGTGGTGGTGATGGTGGTGGTGATGGTGGTGGTGGTGGTGGTGATGGTGGTGATCATGGTGATGGTGTTGATGGTGGTGATGGTGGTGGTGGTGGTGGTGGTGATGGTGGTGATGGTGGTGGTGATGGTGGTGATCATGGTGATGGTGTTGATGGTGGTGATGGTGGTGGTGATGGTGGTGGTGATGGTGGTGATGGTGGTGGTGGTGATGGTGGTGGTGATGGTGGTGGTGATGGTGGTGGTGATGGTGGTGGTGATGGTGATGGTGATGATGGTGGTGATGGTGGTGATGATGGTGGTGATGATGATGATGGTGGTGATGGTGGTGGTGATGGTGGTGATGATGCTGATGATGGTGGTGATGGTGGTGATGGTGATGGTGGTGATGGTGATGGTGGTGATGGTGGTGATGGTGATGGTGGTGGTGGTGATGGTGGTGATGGTGGTGATCATGGTGATCATGGTGATGATGGTGATGATGGTGATGGTGGTGATGGTGGTGATGGTGATGATGGTGGTGATGGTGGTGGTGATGGTGATGATGGTGGTGATGGTGGTGATGGTGGTGATGATGGTGGTGATGATGATGATGGTGGTGATGGTGGTGGTGATGGTGGTGATGATGCTGATGATGGTGGTGATGGTGGTGATGGTGATGGTGGTGATGGTGATGGTGGTGATGGTGATGGTGGTGATGGTGGTGGTGGTGATGGTGGTGATGGTGGTGATGATGATGGTGATGATGATGATGGTGATGGTGATGATGGTGATGATGATGATGGTGATGATGATGATAGTGATGATGGTGATGATGATGATGGTGATGATGATGATAGTGATGATGGTGATGGTGATGATAGTGATGATGATGATGGTGATGATGGTGATGATGGTGATGATGGTGGTGATGATGATAGTGATGATAGTGATGATGATGATGGTGATGATGGTGATGATGGTGATGATGGTGGTGATGGTGATGGTGATGATAGTGATGATGGTGGTGATGATGATGATAGTGATGATGATGATGGTGATGATAGTGATGATGATGATGGTGATGATGGTGATGATGGTGATGATGGTGGTGATGGTGATGGTGATGATAGTGATGATGATGATGGTGATGATGGTGATGATGGTGATGATGGTGGTGATGGTGATGATGGTGATGATGGTGATGATGATGATAGTGATGATGGTGATGGTGATGATAGTGATGATGATGATGGTGATGATGGTGATGATGGTGATGATGGTGGTGATGGTGATGGTGATGATAGTGATGATGGTGATGATGGTGGTGATGGTGATGATGGTGATGATGGTGATGATGGTGGTGATGGTGATGGTGATGATAGTGATGATGGTGATGATGATGATGATGATGATAGTGATGATGGTGATGATGGTGGTGATGGTGATGGTGATGATAGTGATGATGGTGGTGATGATGATGATAGTGATGATGATGTCTGAGTGTAGATGTTGTCTGAGTGTTGATGTTGTGATGGTGTCTGAGTGTAGAGCTGTCCCAGCGCGAGATAGACGTGGTGTCCGTGGTCTCACGAGACACGGCCGTGGTGATGATGGTGTTGTCTGAGTGTTGATGTTGTGATGGTGTCTGAGTGTAGAGCTGTCCCAACGCGAGATAGACGTGGTGTCCGTGGTCTCACGAGACACGGCAGTGGTGATGTTGGTGTTGATGTTGATGATGTCTGAGTGTAGATGTTGATGTTGTCTGAGTGTAGAGCTGTCCCAGCGCGAGATAGACGTGGTGTCCGTGGTCTCACGAGACACGGCAGTGGTGCATGAGCCTCGTGTGAAGGTGGACCTCAGCAAGATGCTGGAGAATCAGAGATTCAGATTCGATGTCGTGTTCAACGAGTACGCATCCAACCAGTCTGTGTATCGGTGAGACACTCACTCACTCAGACACTCACTCAGACACTCACTCACTCAGACACTCACTCAGAGAGACACTCACTCAGACACTCACTCAGCAAGCTGCTGGAGAATCAGAGATTCAGATTCGATGTCGTGTTCAACGAGTACGCATCCAACCAGTCTGTGTATCGGTGAGACACTCACTCACTCAGACACTCACTCAGACACTCACTCAGAGAGACACTCACTCAGACACTCACTCAGACACTCACTCACTCAGAGAGACACTCACTCAGACACTCACTCAGCAAGCTGCTGGAGAATCAGAGATTCAGATTCGATGTCGTGTTCAACGAGTACGCATCCAACCAGTCTGTGTATCGGTGAGACACTCACTCACTCAGACACTCACTCAGACACTCACTCAGAGAGACACTCACTCAGACACTCACTCAGACACTCACTCACTCAGAGAGACACTCACTCAGACACTCACTCAGCAAGCTGCTGGAGAATCAGAGATTCAGATTCGATGTCGTGTTCAACGAGTACGCATCCAACCAGTCTGTGTATCGGTGAGACACTCACTCACTCAGACACTCACTCAGACACTCACTCAGAGAGACACTCACTCAGACACTCACTCAGACACTCACTCACTCAGAGAGACACTCACTCAGACACTCACTCAGCAAGCTGCTGGAGAATCAGAGATTCAGATTCGATGTCGTGTTCAACGAGTACGCATCCAACCAGTCTGTGTATCGGTGAGACACTCACTCACTCACTCAGACACTCACTCAGTCACTCACTCACTCACTCAGACACTCACTCAGAGAGACACTCACTCAGAGAGACACTCACTCAGACACTCACTCAGCAAGATGCTGGAGAATCAGAGATTCAGATTCGATGTCGTGTTCAACGAGTACGCATCCAACCAGTCTGTGTATCGGTGAGACACTCACTCACTCAGACACTCACTCAGAGAGACACTCACTCACTCAGACACTCACTCACTCACTCAGACACTCACTCACTCACTCAGACACTCACTCAGACACTCACTCAGAGAGACACTCACTCAGAGAGACACTCACTCAGACACTCACTCAGACACTCACTCAGACACTCAGAGAGACACTCACTCAGACACTCACTCACTCAGACACTCACTCAGACACTCACTCACTCACTCACTCAGACACTCACTCAGACACTCACTCACTCAGACACTCACTCACTCAGACACTCACTCACTCACTCAGACACTCACTCAGAGAGACACTCACTCAGACACTCACTCACTCACTCAGACACTCACTCACTCACTCACTCAGACACTCACTCACTCACTCAGACACTCACTCAGACACTCACTCAGACACTCACTCAGCAAGATGCTGGAGAATCAGAGATTCAGATTCGATGTCGTGTTCAACGAGTACGCATCCAACCAGTCTGTGTATCGGTGAGACACTCACTCACTCAGACACTCACTCAGACACTCACTCACTCAGACACTCACTCAGAGAGACACTCACTCAGACACTCACTCAGACACTCACTCACTCAGACACTCACTCAGAGAGACACTCACTCAGACACTCACTCAGCAAGCTGCTGGAGAATCAGAGATTCAGATTCGATGTCGTGTTCAACGAGTACGCATCCAACCAGTCTGTGTATCGGTGAGACACTCACTCACTCACTCAGACACTCACTCAGACACTCACTCACTCAGACACTCACTCAGAGAGACACTCACTCAGACACTCACTCAGCAAGCTGCTGGAGAATCAGAGATTCAGATTCGATGTCGTGTTCAACGAGTACGCATCCAACCAGTCTGTGTATCGGTGAGACACTCACTCACTTAGACACTCACTCAGACACTCACTCAGAGAGACACTCACTCAGACCCTCACTCAGACACTCACTCACTCAGAGAGACACTCACTCAGACACTCACTCACTCACTCAGACACTCACTCAGACACTCACTCAGACACTCACTCACTCACTCAGACACTCACTCAGAGCGACACTCACTCACTCAGACACTCACTCACTCACTCAGACACTCACTCACTCAGTCAGACACTCACTCACTCACTCAGACACTCACTCACTCACTCAGTCACTCACTCAGACACTCACTCACTCAGACACTCACTCAGACACTCACTCAGACACTCACTCACTCAGACACTCACTCAGACACTCACTCACTCACTCAGTCACTCACTCAGACACTCACTCACTCAGACACTCACTCAGACACTCACTCACTCACTCAGACACTCACTCACTCACTCAGACACTCACTCACTCACTCAGACACTCACTCAGACACTCACTCACTCAGACACTCACTCAGACACTCACTCACTCACTCAGACACTCACTCACTCACTCAGACACTCAGTCACTCACTCACTCACTCAGAGAGACACTCACTCACTCAGTGAGACACTCACTCACTCAGTGAGACACTCACTCAGAGAGACACTCACTCACTCAGTGAGACACTCACTCACTCAGTGAGACACTCACTCACTCAGTGAGACACTCACTCACTCAGAGAGACACTCACTCACTCAGTGAGACACTCACTCACTCAGCGAGACACTCACTCACTCACTCAGACACTCACTCACTCACTCAGTGAGACACTCACTCACTCAGAGAGACACTCACTCACTCAGACACTCACTCAGACACTCACTCACTCAGACACTCACTCACTCAGACACTCACTCACTCAGACACTCACTCAGACACTCACTCACTCACTCAGACACTCACTCAGACACTCACTCACTCAGACACTCACTCACTCAGACACTCACTCACTCACTCACTCACTCACTCAGACACTCACTCACTCACTCAGACACTCACTCAGACACTCACTCACTCACTCAGACACTCACTCAGACACTCACTCACTCACTCAGACACTCATTCACTCACTCAGACACTCAGTCACTCACTCACTCACTCAGAGAGACACTCACTCACTCAGTGAGACACTCACTCACTCAGTGAGACACTCACTCACTCAGTGAGACACTCACTCACTCAGAGAGACACTCACTCACTCAGAGAGACACTCACTCACTCAGAGAGACACTCACTCACTCAGTGAGACACTCACTCACTCAGTGAGACACTCACTCACTCAGTGAGACACTCACTCACTCAGAGAGACACTCACTCAGTGAGACACTCACTCACTCAGTGAGACACTCACTCAGAGAGACACTCACTCACTCAGTGAGACACTCACTCACTCAGAGAGACACTCACTCACTCAGTGAGACACTCACTCACTCAGTGAGACACTCACTCACTCAGTGAGACACTCACTCACTCAGAGAGACACTCACTCACTCAGTGAGACACTCACTCACTCAGTGAGACACTCACTCACTCAGAGAGACACTCACTCACTCAGACACTCACTCACTCATTCAGTGAGACACTCACTCACTCAGAGAGACACTCACTCACTCAGAGAGACACTCACTCACTCAGTGAGACACTCACTCACTCAGAGAGACACTCACTCACTCAGTGAGACACTCACTCACTCAGTGAGACACTCACTCACTCAGAGAGACACTCACTCACTCAGTGAGACACTCACTCACTCAGAGAGACACTCACTCACTCAGTGAGACACTCACTCACTCAGTGAGACACTCACTCACTCAGTGAGACACTCACTCACTCAGTGAGACACTCACTCACTCAGAGAGACACTCACTCACTCAGAGAGACACTCACTCAGAGAGACACTCACTCACTCAGAGAGACACTCACTCACTCAGAGAGACACTCACTCAGAGAGACACTCACTCACTCAGTGAGACACTCACTCAGAGAGACACTCACTCACTCAGTGAGACACTCACTCAGAGAGACACTCACTCACTCAGAGAGACACTCACTCACTCAGTGAGACACTCACTCACTCAGAGAGACACTCACTCACTCAGTGAGACACTCACTCACTCAGTGAGACACTCAGTCACTCATTGAGACACTCACTCAGTGAGACACTCACTCAGTGAGACACTCACTCACTCAGTGAGACACTCACTCACTCAGAGAGACACTCACTCACTCAGAGAGACACTCACTCACTCAGACACTCACTCACTCAGAGAGACACTCACTCACTCAGAGAGACACTCACTCACTCAGAGAGACACTCACTCACTCAGAGAGACACTCACTCACTCAGAGAGACACTCACTCACTCAGTGAGACACTCACTCACTCAGTGAGACACTCACTCACTCAGAGAGACACTCACTCACTCAGAGAGACACTCACTCACTCAGTGAGACACTCACTCACTCAGAGAGACACTCACTCACTCAGAGAGACACTCACTCACTCAGTGAGACACTCACTCACTCAGTGAGACACTCACTCACTCAGTGAGACACTCACTCACTCAGTGAGACACTCACTCACTCAGAGAGACACTCACTCACTCAGAGAGACACTCACTCACTCAGTGAGACACTCACTCACTCAGTGAGACACTCACTCAGAGAGACACTCACTCACTCACTCAGTGAGACACTCACTCACTCAGTGAGACACTACTCACTCAGAGAGACACTCACTCAGAGAGACACTCACTCACTCAGTGAGACACTCACTCACTCAGAGAGACACTCACTCACTCAGTGAGACACTCACTCACTCAGAGAGACACTCACTCAGTGAGACACTCACTCACTCAGTGAGACACTCACTCACTCAGTGAGACACTCACTCAGAGAGACACTCACTCACTCAGTGAGACACTAACTCACTCAGAGAGACACTCACTCACTCAGTGAGACACTCACTCACTCAGAGAGACACTCACTCACTCAGTGAGACACTCACTCACTCAGTGAGACACTCACTCACTCAGTGAGACACTACTCACTCAGTGAGACACTCACTCAGTGAGACACTCACTCACTCAGTGAGACACTCACTCACTCAGAGAGACACTCACTCACTCAGTGAGACACTCACTCACTCAGTGAGACACTCACTCACTCAGTGAGACACTCACTCACTCAGTGAGACACTCACTCACTCAGTGAGACACTCACTCAGAGAGACACTCACTCACTCAGTGAGACACTCACTCACTCAGTGAGACACTCACTCACTCAGAGAGACACTCACTCAGAGAGACACTCACTCACTCAGTGAGACTCGTCAGACACTCACTCACTCAGAGAGACACTCACTCAGAGAGACACTCACTCACTCAGTGAGACACTCACTCACTCGAGACACTCACTCACTCAGTGAGACACTCACTCACTCAGTGAGACACTCACTCACTCAGTGAGACACTCACTCACTCAGAGAGACACTCACTCACTCAGTGAGACACTCACTCACTCAGAGAGACACTCACTCACTCAGTGAGACACTCACTCACTCAGTGAGACACTCACTCACTCAGAGAGACACTCACTCACTCAGAGAGACACTCACTCACTCAGTGAGACACTCACTCACTCAGAGAGACACTCACTCACTCAGAGAGACACTCACTCACTCAGTGAGACACTCACTCACTCAGAGAGACACTCACTCACTCAGTGAGACACTCACTCACTCAGAGAGACACTCACTCAGAGAGACACTCACTCAGTGAGACACTCACTCACTCAGTGAGACACCACTCACTCAGTGAGACACTCACTCACTCAGTGAGACACTCACTCACTCAGAGAGACACTCACTCACTCAGTGAGACACTCACTCACTCAGAGAGACACTCACTCACTCAGAGAGACACTCACTCACTCAGTGAGACACTCACTCAGAGAGACACTCACTCACTCAGAGAGACACTCACTCACTCAGTGAGACACTCACTCACTCAGTGAGACACTCACTCAGAGAGACACTCACTCACTCAGAGAGACACTCACTCACTCAGAGAGACACTCACTCACTCAGTGAGACACTCACTCACTCAGTGAGACACTCACTCACTCAGTGAGACACTCACTCAGTGAGACACTCACTCAGTGAGACACTCACTCACTCGAGAGACACTCACTCACTCAGTGAGACACTCACTCACTCAGAGAGACACTCACTCACTCAGTGAGACACTCACTCACTCAGAGACACTCACTCACTCAGAGAGACACTCACTCACTCAGAGAGACACTCACTCACTCAGAGAGACACTCACTCACTCAGTGAGACACTCACTCACTCAGTGAGACACTCACTCACAGAGAGACACTCACTCACTCAGAGATACACTCACTCACTCAGTGAGACACTCACTCAGAGAGACACTCACTCACTCAGTGAGACACTCACTCACTCAGTGAGACACTCACTCACTCAGTGAGACACTCACTCACTCAGAGAGACACTCACTCACTCAGTGAGACACTCACTCACTCAGTGAGACACTCACTCACTCAGTGAGACACTCACTCACTCAGAGAGACACTCACTCACTCAGAGAGACACTCACTCACTCAGAGAGACACTCACTCACTCAGAGAGACACTCACTCACTCAGTGAGACACTCACTCACTCAGTGAGACACTCACTCACTCAGTGAGACACTCACTCACTCAGAGAGACACTCACTCACTCAGTGAGACACTCACTCACTCAGAGATACACTCACTCACTCAGAGAGACACTCACTCACTCAGTGAGACACTCACTCACTCAGTGAGACACTCACTCACTCAGTGAGACACTCACTCACTCAGAGATACACTCACTCACTCAGTGAGACACTCACTCACTCAGAGAGACACTCACTCACTCAGTGAGACACTCACTCACTCAGTGAGACACTCACTCACTCAGAGAGACACTCACTCACTCAGTGAGACACTCACTCACTCAGAGAGACACTCACTCACTCAGTGAGACACTCACTCACTCAGTGAGACACTCACTCACTCAGTGAGACACTCACTCACTCAGAGAGACACTCACTCACTCAGTGAGACACTCACTCACTCAGAGACACTCACTCACTCAGAGAGACACTCACTCACTCAGTGAGACACTCACTCACTCAGAGAGACACTCACTCACTCAGAGAGACACTCACTCACTCAGAGAGACACTCACTCACTCAGTGAGACACTCACTCACTCAGTGAGACACTCACTCACTCAGAGAGACACTCACTCACTCAGAGAGACACTCACTCACTCAGTGAGACACTCACTCACTCAGAGAGACACTCACTCACTCAGTGAGACACTCACTCACTCAGAGAGACACTCACTCACTCAGTGAGACACTCACTCACTCAGTGAGACACTCACTCACTCAGAGAGACACTCACTCACTCAGTGAGACACTCACTCACTCAGAGAGACACTCACTCACTCAGTGAGACACTCACTCACTCAGTGAGACACTCACTCACTCAGTGAGACACTCACTCACTCAGAGAGACACTCACTCACTCAGAGAGACACTCACTCACTCAGAGAGACACTCACTCACTCAGTGAGACACTCACTCACTCAGAGAGACACTCACTCACTCAGAGAGACACTCACTCACTCAGAGAGACACTCCTCAGTGACACTCACTCAGAGAGACACTCACTCACTCAGAGAGACACTCACTCACTCAGTGAGACACTCACTCACTCAGTGAGACACTCACTCACTCAGAGAGACACTCACTCACTCAGAGAGACACTCACTCACTCAGAGAGACACTCACTCAGAGAGACACTCACTCACTCAGTGAGACACTCACTCACTCAGAGAGACACTCACTCACTCAGTGAGACACTCACTCACTCAGAGAGACACTCACTCACTCAGAGAGACACTCACTCACTCAGTGAGACACTCACTCACTCAGAGAGACACTCACTCACTCAGTGAGACACTCACTCACTCAGTGAGA
Organism: Lampetra fluviatilis; assembly: GCF_964198595.1. Taxonomy (NCBI): domain Eukaryota; kingdom Metazoa; phylum Chordata; class Hyperoartia; order Petromyzontiformes; family Petromyzontidae; genus Lampetra; species Lampetra fluviatilis. Next base: position 10,893 of record NW_027621645.1, on the reverse strand, counting down.
CACTCACTCACTCAGTGAGACACTCACTCAGTGAGACACTCACTCAGAGAGACACTCACTCACTCAGAGAGACACTCACTCACTCAGTGAGACACTCACTCACTCAGTGAGACACTCACTCACTCAGTGAGACACTCACTCACTCAGTGAGACACTCACTCACTCAGTGAGACACTCACTCAGAGAGACACTCACTCACTCAGAGAGACACTCACTCAGAGAGACACTCACTCACTCAGTGAGACACTCACTCACTCAGAGAGACACTCACTCACTCAGTGAGACACTCACTCACTCAGAGAGACACTCACTCACTCAGAGAGACACTCACTCACTCAGTGAGACACTCACTCACTCAGAGAGACACTCACTCACTCAGTGAGACACTCACTCACTCAGTGAGACACTCACTCACTCAGTGAGACACTCACTCAGTGAGACACTCACTCAGAGAGACACTCACTCACTCAGAGAGACACTCACTCACTCAGTGAGACACTCACTCACTCAGTGAGACACTCACTCAGAGAGACACTCACTCACTCAGAGAGACACTCACTCACTCAGTGAGACACTCACTCACTCAGTGAGACACTCACTCACTCAGTGAGACACTCACTCAGAGAGACACTCACTCACTCAGTGAGACACTCACACTCAGAGAGACACTCACTCACTCAGTGAGACACTCACTCACTCAGTGAGACACTCACTCAGTGAGACACTCACTCACTCAGAGAGACACTCACTCACTCAGAGAGACACTCACTCACTCAGTGAGACACTCACTCACTCAGAGAGACACTCACTCACTCAGAGAGACACTCACTCACTCAGTGAGACACTCACTCACTCAGTGAGACACTCACTCACTCAGTGAGACACTCACTCACTCAGAGACACTCACTCACTCAGAGAGACACTCACTCACTCAGAGAGACACTCACTCACTCAGGAGACACTCACTCACTCAGTGAGACACTCACTCAGAGAGACACTCACTCACTCAGTGAGACACTCACTCACTCAGTGAGACACTCACTCACTCAGTGAGACACTCACTCACTCAGTGAGACACTCACTCAGAGAGACACTCACTCACTCAGTGAGACACTCACTCACTCAGAGAGACACTCACTCACTCAGTGAGACACTCACTCACTCAGAGAGACACTCACTCACTCAGAGAGACACTCACTCACTCAGAGAGACACTCACTCACTCAGTGAGACACTCACTCACTCAGTGAGACACTCACTCACTCAGTGAGACACTCACTCACTCAGAGAGACACTCACTCACTCAGAGAGACACTCACTCACTCAGAGAGACACTCACTCACTCAGTGAGACACTCACTCACTCAGTGAGACACTCACTCACTCAGTGAGACACTCACTCAACTCACTCAGAGAGACACTCACTCACTCAGTGAGACACTCACTCACTCAGAGAGACACTCACTCACTCAGTGAGACACTCACTCACTCAGTGAGACACTCACTCAAGAGACACTCACTCACTCAGTGAGACACTCACTCACTCAGTGAGACACTCACTCACTCAGTGAGACACTCACTCAGAGAGACACTCACTCACTCTCAGTGAGACACTCACTCACTCAGAGAGACACTCACTCACTCAGTGAGACACTCACACTCAGAGAGACACTCACTCACTCAGTGAGACACTCACTCACTCAGTGAGACACTCACTCACTCAGTGAGACACTCACTCAGAGAGACACTCACTCAGTGAGACACTCACTCACTCAGAGAGACACTCACTCACTCAGAGAGACACTCACTCACTCAGAGACACTCACTCACTCAGAGAGACACTCACTCACTCAGAGAGACACTCACTCACTCAGAGAGACACTCACTCACTCAGTGAGACACTCACTCACTCAGTGAGACACTCACTCAGAGAGACACTCACTCACTCAGAGAGACACTCACTCACTCAGTGAGACACTCACTCACTCAGTGAGACACTCACTCACTCAGAGAGACACTCACTCACTCAGAGAGACACTCACTCACTCAGTGAGACACTCACTCACTCAGAGAGACACTCACTCACTCAGAGTGAGACACTCACTCACTCAGTGAGACACTCACTCACTCAGAGAGACACTCACTCACTCAGAGACACTCACTCACTCAGAGACACTCACTCACTCAGTGAGACACTCACTCACTCAGAGAGACACTCACTCACTCAGAGAGACACTCACTCACTCAGTGAGACACTCACTCACTCAGTGAGACACTCACTCACTCAGTGAGACACTCACTCACTCAGAGAGACACTCACTCACTCAGAGAGACACTCACTCAGAGAGACACTCACTCACTCAGAGAGACACTCACTCACTCAGTGAGACACTCACTCACTCAGAGAGACACTCACTCACTCAGAGAGACACTCACTCACTCAGAGAGACACTCACTCACTCAGAGAGACACTCACTCACTCAGTGAGACACTCACTCACTCAGAGAGACACTCACTCACTCAGAGAGACACTCACTCACTCAGTGAGACACTCACTCACTCAGTGAGACACTCACTCACTCAGAGCACTCACTCACTCAGAGAGACACTCACTCACTCAGTGAGACACTCACTCACTCAGTGAGACACTCACTCACTCAGTGAGACACTCACTCAGAGAGACACTCACTCACTCAGAGAGACACTCACTCACTCAGAGAGACACTCACTCACTCAGTCAGACACTCACTCTCAGACACTCACTCACTCAGTGAGACACTCACTCACTCAGAGAGACACTCACTCACTCAGAGAGACACTCACTCACTCAGAGAGACCACTCACTCACTCAGAGAGACACTCACTCACTCAGTGAGACACTCACTCACTCAGAGAGACACTCACTCACTCAGAGAGACACTCACTCACTCAGAGAGACACTCACTCACTCAGTGAGACACTCACTCACTCAGTGAGACACTCACTCACTCAGAGAGACACTCACTCACTCAGTGAGACACTCACTCACTCAGTGAGACACTCACTCACTCAGTGAGACACTCACTCACTCAGAGAGACACTCACTCAGAGAGACACTCACTCACTCAGAGAGACACTCACTCAGTGAGACACTCACTCACTCAGAGAGACACTCACTCACTCAGAGAGACACTCACTCACTCAGAGAGACACTCACTCACTCAGTGAGACACTCACTCACTCAGAGACACTCACTCACTCAGAGAGACACTCACTCAGAGAGACACTCACTCACTCAGTGAGACACTCACTCACTCAGAGAGACACTCACTCACTCAGTGAGACACTCACTCACTCAGTGAGACACTCACTCACTCAGAGAGACACTCACTCACTCAGAGACACTCACTCACTCAGAGAGACACTCACTCACTCAGAGAGACACTCACTCACTCAGAGAGACACTCACTCACTCAGTGAGACACTCACTCCTCAGAGAGACACTCACTCACTCAGAGAGACACTCACTCACTCAGTGAGACACTCACTCACTCAGAGAGACACTCACTCACTCAGAGAGACACTCACTCACTCAGTGAGACACTCACTCACTCAGTGAGACACTCACTCACTCAGAGAGACACTCACTCACTCAGAGAGACACTCACTCACTCAGAGAGACACTCACTCACTCAGTGAGACACTCACTCACTCAGAGACACTCACTCACTCAGAGAGACACTCACTCACTCAGTGAGACACTCACTCACTCAGAGAGACACTCACTCACTCAGAGAGACACTCACTCACTCAGAGAGACACTCACTCACTCAGAGAGACACTCACTCACTCAGAGAGACACTCACTCACTCAGTGAGACACTCACTCACTCAGTGAGACACTCACTCACTCAGAGAGACACTCACTCACTCAGAGAGACACTCACTCACTCAGAGAGACTCACTCACTCAGTGAGACACTCACTCACTCAGAGAGACACTCACTCACTCAGAGAGACACTCACTCACTCAGAGAGACACTCACTCACTCAGAGAGACACTCACTCAGAGAGACACTCACTCACTCAGTGAGACACTCACTCACTCAGAGAGACACTCACTCACTCAGTGAGACACTCACTCACTCAGTGAGACACTCACTCACTCAGAGAGACACTCACTCACTCAGAGAGACACTCACTCAGAGAGACACTCACTCACTCAGAGAGACACTCACTCACTCAGAGAGACACTCACTCACTCAGTGAGACACTCACTCACTCAGTGAGACACTCACTCACTCAGAGAGACACTCACTCACTCAGTGAGACACTCACTCACTCAGAGAGACACTCACTCACTCAGAGAGACACTCACTCACTCAGAGAGACACTCACTCACTCAGTGAGACACTCACTCACTCAGTGAGACACTCACTCACTCAGAGAGACACTCACTCACTCAGAGAGACACTCACTCACTCAGAGAGACACTCACTCACTCAGTGAGACACTCACTCACTCAGTGAGACACTCACTCACTCAGTGAGACACTCACTCACTCAGAGAGACACTCACTCACTCAGAGAGACACTCACTCACTCAGAGACACTCACTCACTCAGTGAGACACACTCACTCAGAGAGACACTCACTCACTCAGTGAGACACTCACTCACTCAGAGAGACACTCACTCACTCAGACACTCACTCAGAGAGACACTCACTCAGAGAGACACTCACTCACTCAGAGAGACACTCACTCACTCAGAGACACTCACTCACTCAGAGAGACACTCACTCACTCAGTGAGACACTCACTCACTCAGGAGACACTCACTCACTCAGTGAGACACTCACTCACTCAGTGAGACACTCACTCACTCAGAGAGACACTCACTCACTCAGTGAGACACTCACTCACTCAGAGAGACACTCACTCACTCAGAGAGACACTCACTCACTCAGTGAGACACTCACTCACTCAGTGAGACACTCACTCACTCAGAGAGACACTCACTCACTCAGTGAGACACTCACTCACTCAGTGAGACACTCACTCACTCAGAGAGACACTCACTCACTCAGAGAGACACTCACTCACTCAGTGAGACACTCACTCAGAGAGACACTCACTCACTCAGAGAGACACTCACTCACTCTCAGAGAGACACTCACTCACTCAGTGAGACACTCACTCAGAGAGACACTCACTCACTCAGTGAGACACTCACTCACTCAGTGAGACACTCACTCACTCAGTGAGACACTCACTCAGAGAGACACTCACTCACTCAGAGAGACACTCACTCACTCAGTGAGACACTCACTCAGAGAGACACTCACTCACTCAGAGAGACACTCACTCACTCAGTGAGACACTCACTCACTCAGTGAGACACTCACTCACTCAGTGAGACACTCACTCAGTGAGACACTCACTCACTCAGAGAGACACTCACTCACTCAGTGAGACACTCACTCACTCAGAGACACTCACTCACTCAGAGAGACACTCACTCACTCAGTGAGACACTCACTCACTCAGAGAGACACTCACTCACTCAGTGAGACACTCACTCACTCAGAGAGACACTCACTCACTCAGAGAGACACTCACTCACTCAGAGAGACACTCACTCACTCAGTGAGACACTCACTCACTCAGAGAGACACTCACTCACTCAGTGAGACACTCACTCACTCAGAGAGACACTCACTCACTCAGAGAGACACTCACTCACTCAGTGAGACACTCACTCACTCAGAGAGACACTCACTCACTCAGAGAGACACTCACTCACTCAGAGAGACACTCACTCACTCAGTGAGACACTCACTCACTCAGAGAGACACTCACTCACTCAGAGAGACACTCACTCACTCAGAGAGACACTCACTCACTCAGTGAGACACACTCACTCAGTGAGACACTCACTCACTCAGTGAGACACTCACTCACTCAGTGAGACACTCACTCACTCAGTGAGACACTCACTCACTCAGTGAGACACTCACTCACTCAGTGAGACACTCACTCACTCAGTGAGACACTCACTCACTCAGAGAGACACTCACTCACTCAGAGAGACACTCACTCACTCAGTGAGACACACTCACTCACTCAGAGACACTCACTCACTCAGTGAGACACTCACTCACTCAGTGAGACACTCACTCACTCAGTGAGACACTCACTCAGAGAGACACTCACTCAGTGAGAGACACTCACTCACTCAGAGAGACACTCACTCACTCAGTGAGACACTCACTCACTCAGTGAGACACTCACTCACTCAGTAGAGACACTCACTCACTCAGAGAGACACTCACTCACTCAGAGAGACACTCACTCACTCAGTGAGACACTCACTCACTCAGTGAGACACTCACTCACTCAGAGAGACACTCACTCACTCAGTGAGACACTCACTCAGAGAGACACTCACTCACTACTCACTCAGAGAGACACTCACTCACTCAGTGAGACACTCACTCACTCAGTGAGACACTCACTCACTCAGAGAGACACTCACTCACTCAGAGAGACACTCACTCACTCAGTGAGACACTCACTCACTCAGGACACTCACTCACAGTGAGACACTCACTCACTCAAGAGACACTCACTCACTCAGAGAGACACTCACTCACTCAGTGAGACACTCACTCACTCAGTGAGACACTCACTCAGAGAGACACTCACTCACTCAGAGAGACACTCACTCACTCAGAGAGACACTCACTCACTCAGAGAGACACTCACTCACTCAGTGACACTCACTCACTCAGTGAGACACTCACTCACTCAGTGAGACACTCACTCACTCAGAGAGACACTCACTCACTCAGAGAGACACTCACTCACTCAGAGAGACACTCACTCACTCAGAGAGACACTCACTCACTCAGAGAGACACTCACTCACTCAGTGAGACACTCACTCAGTGAGACACTCACTCACTCAGTGAGACACTCACTCACTCAGAGAGACACTCACTCACTCAGAGACCACTCACTCAGTGAGACACTCACTCACTCAGAGAGACACTCACTCACTCAGAGAGACACTCACTCACTCAGAGAGACACTCACTCAACTCAGAGAGACACTCACTCACTCAGTGAGACACTCACTCACTCAGAGAGACACTCACTCACTCAGAGAGACACTCACTCACTCAGAGAGACACTCACTCACTCAGTGAGACACTCACTCAGAGAGACACTCACTCACTCAGAGAGACACTCACTCACTCAGTGAGACACTCACTCACTCAGTGAGACACTCACTCACTCAGAGAGGACACTCACTCACTCAGAGAGACACTCACTCACTCAGTGAGACACTCACTCACTCAGTGAGACACTCACTCACTCAGTGAGACACTCACTCACTCAGTGAGACACTCACTCACTCAGTGAGACACTCACTCAGTGAGACACTCACTCACTCAGAGAGACACTCACTCACTCAGTGAGACACTCACTCACTCAGAGAGACACTCACTCACTCAGAGAGACACTCACTCACTCAGAGAGACACTCACTCACTCAGTGAGACACTCACTCACTCAGAGACACTCACTCACTCAGAGAGACACTCACTCACTCAGTGAGACACTCACTCACTCAGTGAGACACTCACTCACTCAGAGAGACACTCACTCACTCAGTGAGACACTCACTCACTCAGTGAGACACTCACTCACTCAGAGAGACACTCACTCACTCAGAGAGACACTCACTCACTCAGAGAGACACTCACTCACTCAGAGAGACACTCACTCACTCAGGAGACACTCACTCACTCAGAGACACTCACTCACTCAGTGAGACACTCACTCACTCAGAGTGAGACACTCACTCACTCAGAGAGACACTCACTCACTCAGTGAGACACTCACTCACTCAGAGAGACACTCACTCACTCAGAGAGACACTCACTCACTCAGAGAGACACTCACTCACTCAGTGAGACACTCACTCACTCAGTGAGACACTCACTCACTCAGTGAGACACTCACTCACTCAGTGAGACACTCACTCACTCAGAGACACTCACTCAGTGAGACACTCACTCACTCAGTGAGACACTCACTCACTCAGAGAGACACTCACTCACTCAGTGAGACACTCACTCACTCAGAGAGACACTCACTCACTCAGAGAGACACTCACTCACTCAGAGAGACACTCACTCACTCAGAGAGACACTCACTCAGTGAGACACTCACTCACTCAGTGAGACACTCACTCACTCAGTGAGACACTCACTCACTCAGAGAGACACTCAGAAGACACTCACTCACTCAGAGACACTCACTCACTCAGAGAGACACTCACTCACTCAGTGAGACACTCACTCACTCAGTGAGACACTCACTCACTCAGAGAGACACTCACTCACTCAGAGAGACACTCACTCACTCAGAGAGACACTCACTCACTCAGAGAGACACTCACTCACTCAGTGAGACACTCACTCACTCAGTGAGACACTCACTCACTCAGTGAGACACTCACTCACTCAGTGAGACACTCACTCACTCAGAGAGACACTCACTCACTCAGAGAGACACTCACTCACTCAGTGAGACACTCACTCACTCAGAGAGACACTCACTCACTCAGTGAGACACTCACTCACTCAGTGAGACACTCACTCACTCAGAGAGACACTCACTCACTCAGTGAGACACTCACTCACTCAGTGAGACACTCACTCACTCAGTGAGACACTCACTCACTCAGAGAGACACTCACTCACTCAGAGAGACACTCACTCACTCAGTGAGACACTCACTCACTCAGAGAGACACTCACTCAGAGAGACACTCACTCACTCAGAGACACTCACTCACTCAGTGAGACACTCACTCACTCAGTGAGACACTCACTCACTCAGTGAGACACTCACTCACTCAGTGAGACACTCACTCACTCAGTGAGACACTCACTCACTCAGAGAGACACTCACTCACTCAGAGAGACACTCACTCCTCAGAGACACTCACTCACTCAGTGAGACACTCACTCACTCAGAGAGACACTCACTCGACTCAGTGAGACACTCACTCACTCAGAGAGACACTCACTCACTCAGTGAGACACTCACTCACTCAGTGAGACACTCACTCACTCAGTGAGACACTCATCTCAGAGAGACACTCACTCACTCAGTGAGACACTCACTCAGAGACACTCCTCACTCAGTGAGACACTCACTCACTCAGAGAGACACTCACTCACTCAGTGAGACACTCACTCACTCAGAGAGACACTCACTCACTCAGAGAGACACTCACTCACTCAGTGAGACACTCACTCACTCAGAGAGACACTCACTCAGAGAGACACTCACTCACTCGAGACACTCACTCACTCAGTGAGACACTCACTCACTCAGTGAGACACTCACTCACTCAGTGAGACACTCACTCACTCAGAGAGACACTCACTCACTCAGTGAGACACTCACTCACTCAGTGAGACACTCACTCACTCAGACACTCACTCAGTGAGACACTCACTCACTCAGAGAGACACTCACTCACTCAGTGAGACACTCACTCACTCAGTGAGACACTCACTCACTCAGAGAGACACTCACTCACTCAGTGAGACACTCACTCACTCAGAGAGACACTCACTCACTCAGTGAGACACTCACTCAGAGAGGACACTCACTCACTCAGTGAGACACTCACTCAGAGAGACACTCACTCACTCAGTGAGACACTCACTCACTCAGTGAGACACTCACTCACTCAGTGAGACACTCACTCACTCAGTGAGACACTCACTCACTCAGAGAGACACTCACTCACTCAGTGAGACACTCACTCACTCAGAGAGACACACTCAACTCACTCAGTGAGACACTCACTCACTCAGTGAGACACTCACTCACTCAGTGAGACACTCACTCACTCAGTGAGACACTCACTCACTCAGAGAGACCTCACTCACTCAGTGAGACACTCACTCACTCAGAGAGACACTCACTCACTCAGTGAGACACTCACTCAGAGAGACACTCACTCACTCAGTGAGACACTCACTCACTCAGAGAGACACTCACTCACTCAGTGAGACACTCACTCACTCAGTGAGGACACTCACTCACTCAGTGAGACACTCACTCACTCAGAGAGACACTCACTCACTCAGTGAGACACTCACTCACTCAGAGAGACACTCACTCACTCAGTGAGACACTCACTCACTCAGTGAGACACTCACTCACTCAGAGACACTCACTCACTCAGACCTCACTCAGAGACACTCACTCACTCAGTGAGACACTCACTCACTCAGTGAGACACTCACTCACTCAGTGAGACACTCACTCACTCAGAGACACTCACTCACTCAGTGACACTCACTCACTCAGTGAGACACTCACTCACTCAGTGAGACACTCACTCACTCAGAGAGACACTCACTCACTCAGTGAGACACTCACTCACTCAGAGAGACACTCACTCACTCAGTGACACTCACTCACTCAGTGAGACACTCACTCACTCAGTGAGACACTCACTCACTCAGAGAGACACTCACTCAGTGAGACACTCACTCAGAGAGACACTCACTCACTCAGAGAGACACTCACTCACTCAGAGAGACACTCACTCACTCAGTGAGACACTCACTCACTCAGGAGACACTCACTCACTCAGAGAGACACTCACTCACTCAGTGAGACACTCACTCACTCAGTGAGACACTCACTCCAGTGAGACACTCACTCACTCAGTGAGACACTCACTCACTCAGAGAGACACTCACTCACTCAGTGAGACACTCACTCACTCAGAGGAGACACTCACTCACTCAGAGAGACACTCACTCACTCAGAGAGACACTCACTCACTCAGTGAGACACTCACTCACTCAGTGAGACACTCACTCACT
>NW_027621644.1:52500-54799 GCF_964198595.1 Lampetra fluviatilis | reverse complement strand
GTGTGAGTGTGGTGGTGGAGTGGGTGGTGGTGAGTGTGGGTGGTGAGTGTGGTGAGTGTGGTGGTGAGCGTGGTGGTGAGCGTGGTGGTGAGCGTGGTGGTGAGTGTGGTGGTGAGTGTGGTGGTGAGTGTGGTGGTGAGTGTGGGTGAGTGTGGTGGTGAGCGTGGTGGTGAGTGGTGGTGAGCGTGGTGCTGAGTGTGGTGGTGAGTGTGGTGGTGAGTGTGGTGGTGAGTGTGGTGGTGAGTGTGGTGAGTGTGGTGGTGAGCGTGGTGGTGAGCGTGGTGGTGAGTGTGGTGCTGAGTGTGGTGGTGAGTGTGGTGGTGAGTGTGGTGGTGAGTGTGGTGGTGAGTGTGGTGGTGAGTGTGGTGGTGAGCGTGGTGGTGAGTGTGGTGGTGAGTGTGTGGTGAGTGTGGTGGTGAGTGTGGTGGTGAGTGTGGTGGTGAGTGTGGTGGTGAGCGTGGTGGTGAGTGTGGTGGTGAGTGTGGTGGTGAGTGTGGTGGTGAGTGTGGTGGTGAGCGTGGTGGTGAGTGTGGTGGTGAGCGTGGTGGTGAGCTGTGGTGAGTGTGGTGGTGAGTGTGGTGGTGAGTGTGGTGGTGAGTGTGGTGGTGAGTGTGGTGGTGAGTGTGGTGGTGAGTGTGGTGGTGAGTGTGGTGGTGAGTGTGGTGGTGAGCGTGGTGGTGAGTGTGGTGGTGAGCGTGGTGGTGAGTGGTGAGTGTGGTGGTGAGTGTGGTGGTGAGGTGGTGGTGAGTGTGGTGGTGAGTGTGGTGGTGAGCGTGGTGGTGAGTGTGGTGGTGAGCGTGGTGGTGAGCGTGGTGAGTGTGGTGGTGAGTGTGGTGGTGAGTGTGGTGGTGAGTGTGGTGGTGAGTGTGGTGGTGAGTGTGGTGGTGAGTGTGATGGTGAGTGTGGTGGTGAGTGTGGTGGTGAGTGTGGTGGTGAGTGTGGTGGTGAGTGTGGTGGTGAGTGTGGTGGTGAGTGTGGTGGTGAGCGTGGTGGTGAGCGTGGTGGTGAGCGTGGTGGTGAGTGTGGTGGTGAGTGTGGTGGTGAGTGTGGTGGTGAGTGTGGTGGTGAGTGTGGTGGTGAGTGTGGTGGTGACGTGTGGTGAGTGTGGTGCTGAGTGTGGTGGTGAGTGTGGTGGTGAGTGTGGTGGTGAGTGTGGTGGTGAGTGTGGTGGTGAGTGTGGTGGTGAGTGTGGTGGTGAGTGTGGTGGTGAGCGTGGTGGTGAGTGTGGTGGTGAGTGTGGTGGTGAGTGTGGTGGTGAGTGTGGTGGTGAGTGTGGTGGTGAGCGTGGTGGTGAGTGTGGTGGCTGAGGTGGTGGTGAGTGTGGTGGTGAGTGTGGTGGTGAGCTGTGGTGGTGAGCGTGGTGGTGAGCTGTGGTGGTGAGCTGTGGTGGTGAGTGTGGTGGTGGTGTGGTGGTGAGTGTGGTGGTGAGTGTGTGAGTGTGGTGGTGAGTGTGGTGGTGAGTGTGGTGGTGAGTGTGGTGGTGAGTGTGGTGGTGAGTGTGGTGGTGAGTGTGTGGTGAGTGTGTGGTGGTGAGTGTGGTGGTGAGTGTGGTGGTGAGTGTGGTGGTGAGTGTGGTGGTGAGTGTGGTGGCTGAGTGTGGTGGTGAGTGTGGTGGTGAGCGTGGTGGTGAGCGTGGTGAGTGTGGTGGTGAGTGTGGTGGTGAGTGTGGTGGTGAGTGTGGTGGTGAGTGTGGTGGCTGAGTGTGGTGGTGAGTGTGGTGGTGAGTGTGGTGGTGAGTGTGGTGGTGAGTGTGGTGGTGAGCGTGGTGGTGAGCTGTGGTGGTGAGCGTGGTGCTGAGTGTGGTGGTGAGTGTGGTGGTGAGTGTGGTGGTGAGTGTGGTGGTGAGTGTGGTGGTGAGTGTGGTGGTGAGTGTGGTGGTGAGTGTGGTGGTGAGTGTGGTGCTGAGTGTGGTGGTGAGTGTGGTGGTGAGTGTGGTGGTGAGTGTGGTGGTGAGTGTGGTGGTGAGCGTGGTGGTGAGCGTGGTGGTGAGCGTGGTGCTGAGTGTGGTGGTGAGTGTGGTGGTGAGTGTGGTGGTGAGTGTGGTGGTGAGCGTGGTGGTGAGCGTGGTGGTGAGTGTGGTGCTGAGTGTGGTGGTGAGTGTGGTGGTGAGTGTGGTGGTGAGTGTGGTGGTGAGCGTGGTGTGAGCGTGGTGGTGAGTGTGGTGCTGAGTGTGGTGGTGAGTGTGGTGGTGAGCGTGGTGGTGAGTGTGGTGGTGAGTGTGGTGGCTGAGTGTGGTGGTGAGTGTGGTGGTGAGTGTGGTGGTGAGTGTGGTGCTGAGTGTGGTGGTGAGTGTGGTGGT
>NW_027621644.1:22500-50000 GCF_964198595.1 Lampetra fluviatilis | reverse complement strand
TCACCAACTCACTCACCAACTCACTCACCAACTCACTCACCAACTCACTCACCAACTCACCAACTCACTCACCAACTCACTCACCAACTCACTCACCAACTCACTCACCAACTCACCAACTCACTCACCAACTCACTCATTCACCTTGGTGACGTCTCAACACGCAGAGAGACACACACAGAGACTCACCAACTTACTCACCAACTCACCAACTCACTCACCAACTCACCAACACACTCACCAACTCACTCACCAACTCACCAACACACTCACCAACTCACTCATTCACCTTGGTGACGTCTCAACACGCAGAGAGACACACACAGAGACTCACCAACTTACTCACCAACTCACTCACCAACTCACTCACCAGCTCACTCACCAGCTCACTCACCAGCTCACCAACACACTCACCAGCTCACTCACCAACTCACCAACACACTCACCAGCTCACTCATTCACCTTGGTGTCGTCTCAACACGCAGAGAGACACACACAGAGACTCACCAACTTACTCACCAACTCACCAACTCACTCACCAGCTCACTCACCAACTCACTCACCAACTCACTCACCAACTCACCAACTCACTCACCAACTCACTCACCAACTCACTCACCAACTCACTCACCAACTCACCAACTCACTCACCAACTCACTCACCAGCTCACTCACCAACTCACTCACCAACTCACTCACCAACTCACTCACCAGCTCACTCACCAACTCACTCACCAACTCACTCACCAGCTCACTCACCAACTCACTCACCAGCTCACTCACCAACTCACCAACACACTCACCAACTCACTCACAAACTCACTCACCAACACACTCACCAACTCACCAACACACTCACCAGCTCACCAGCTCACTCACCAACACACTCACCAACACACTCACCAACTCACTCACAAACTCACTCACCAGCTCACTCACCAACTCACTCACCAACTCACCAAATCACTCACCAACACACTCACCAACACACTCACCAGCTCACCAACTCACTCACCAACTCACCAACTCACTCACCAACTCACTCACCAGCTCACCAACTCACTCACCAGCTCACCAACTCACTCATCAACTCACTCACCAACTCACTCATCAACTCACTCACCAACTCACTCACTCACCAACTCACTCACCCACCAACTCACTCACCAACTCACTCACCCACCAACTCACTCACCAACTCACTCACCCACCAACTCACTCACCAACTCACTCACCAGCTCACCAACTCACTCACTCACCAACTCACTCACCCACCAACTCACTCACCAACTCACTCACCAGCTCACCAACTCACTCACTCACCAACTCACTCACCCACCAACTCACTCACCAGCTCACTCACCAACTCATTCACCAACTCACCAAATCACTCACCAACACACTCACCAACACACTCACCAACACACTCACCAGCTCACCAACACACTCACCAACTCACTCATTCACCTTGGTGACGTCTCAACACGCAGAGAGACACACACAGAGACTCACCAACTTACTCACCAACTCACCAACTCACTCACCAACTCACTCACCAGCTCACTCACCAACTCACTCACCAACTCACTCACCAACTCACTCACAAACTCACTCACCAGCTCACTCACCAACTCATTCACCAACTCACCAAATCACTCACCAACACACTCACCAACACACTCACCAGCTCACCAACTCACTCACCAACTCACTCATTCACCTTGGTGACGTCTCAACACGCAGAGAGACACACACAGAGACTCACCAACTTACTCACCAACTCACTCACCAACTCACCAACTCACTCACCAACTCACTCACCAACTCACCAACTCACTCACCAACTCACTCACCAGCTCACTCACCAACTCACTCACCAACTCACTCACCAACTCACTCACCAGCTCACTCACCAACTCACTCACCAACTCACTCACCAGCTCACTCACCAACTCACTCACCAGCTCACTCACCAACTCACCAACACACTCACCAACTCACTCACAAACTCACTCACCAACACACTCACCAACTCACCAACACACTCACCAGCTCACCAGCTCACTCACCAACACACTCACCAACACACTCACCAACTCACTCACAAACTCACTCACCAGCTCACTCACCAACTCACTCACCAACTCACCAAATCACTCACCAACACACTCACCAACACACTCACCAGCTCACCAACTCACTCACCAACTCACTCACCAACTCACTCACCAGCTCACCAACTCACTCACCAGCTCACCAACTCACTCATCAACTCACTCACCAACTCACTCATCAACTCACTCACCAACTCACTCACCCACCAACTCACTCACCAACTCACTCACCCACCAACTCACTCACCAACTCACTCACCCACCAACTCACTCACCAACTCACTCACCAGCTCACCAACTCACTCACTCACCAACTCACTCACCCACCAACTCACTCACCAACTCACTCACCAGCTCACCAACTCACTCACTCACCAACTCACTCACCCACCAACTCACTCACCAGCTCACTCACCAACTCATTCACCAACTCACCAAATCACTCACCAACACACTCACCAACACACTCACCAACACACTCACCAGCTCACCAACACACTCACCAACTCACTCATTCACCTTGGTGACGTCTCAACACGCAGAGAGACACACACAGAGACTCACCAACTTACTCACCAACTCACCAACTCACTCACCAACTCACTCACCAGCTCACTCACCAACTCACTCACCAACTCACTCACCAACTCACTCACAAACTCACTCACCAGCTCACTCACCAACTCATTCACCAACTCACCAAATCACTCACCAACACACTCACCAACACACTCACCAGCTCACCAACTCACTCACCAACTCACTCATTCACCTTGGTGACGTCTCAACACGCAGAGAGACACACACAGAGACTCACCAACTTACTCACCAACTCACTCACCAACTCACCAACTCACTCACCAACTCACTCACCAACTCACCAACTCACTCACCAACTCACTCACCAGCTCACCAACTCACTCACCAACTCACTCATTCACCTTGGTGACGTCTCAACACGCAGAGAGACACACACAGAGACTCGCCAACTTACTCACCAACTCACTCACCAACTCACCAACTCACTCACCAACTCACTCACCAACTCACCAACTCACTCACCAACTCACTCACCAGCTCACTCACCAACTCACTCACCAACTCACTCACCAGCTCACTCACCAACTCACTCACCAACTCACTCACCAGCTCACTCACCAACTCACTCACCAGCTCACTCACCAACTCACCAACACACTCACCAACTCACTCACAAACTCACTCACCAACACACTCACCAACTCACCAACACACTCACCAGCTCACCAGCTCACTCACCAACACACTCACCAACACACTCACCAACTCACTCACAAACTCACTCACCAGCTCACTCACCAACTCACTCACCAACTCACCAAATCACTCACCAACACACTCACCAACACACTCACCAGCTCACCAACTCACTCACCAACTCACCAACTCACTCACCAACTCACTCACCAGCTCACCAACTCACTCACCAGCTCACCAACTCACTCATCAACTCACTCACCAACTCACTCATCAACTCACTCACCAACTCACTCACTCACCAACTCACTCACCCACCAACTCACTCACCAACTCACTCACCCACCAACTCACTCACCAACTCACTCACCCACCAACTCACTCACCAACTCACTCACCAGCTCACCAACTCACTCACTCACCAACTCACTCACCCACCAACTCACTCACCAACTCACTCACCAGCTCACCAACTCACTCACCAGCTCACCAACTCACTCACCAACTCACTCACCAACTCACTCACCAACTCACTCACCAACTCACTCACCCACCAACTCACTCACCAACTCACTCACCAGCTCACCAACTCACTCACCCGCTCACTCACCTCTCTGGTGAGGCTGCATGAACCTTTGTAGGAATGGGTAGAGGTTGAACAGAAACAACTGCAATGAGACACACAGAGAGAGACACACACAGAGAGAGACACACACAGAGACACACAGAGACACACAGACACACACACAGAGAGACACAGAGAGAAACAGACACACACACACAGAGACACACACAGAGAGACACACACAGAGAGATACACACACAGAGACACAGAGACACAGAGAGATACACAAAGACACACAGACAGACAGAGACACACACAGAGACACACACAGACACAGAGAGACACACACAGAGACACACACACACAGACACACACAGACAGACACACAGAGACACAGAGAGACACATAAAATTAAGAGTTGGTCTGGTATGGGAGATCACCACCATCACCACCATCACCAACCACCACCATCACTACCACCACCACCACCAACACCACCACCATCACTACCATCACCACCATCACCACCATCACCACCATCACCACCATCACCACCACATTCACCCACTATCATATCACCATCACCGGCGTGGTGATGGTGATGTGATAGTGGGTGAATGTGGTGGTGATGGTGATGTGATAGTGATGTTGAGGGTGATGTGATGGTGATGTGATAGTGATGTGATGGCGATGTGATGGTGATGTTGAGGGTGGGGCGATGTTGCTGCTGCTACTGGGTTGCCGTGCGGGTTGCCATGGTTTCCGTGCGGGTGCCGTGACGTTGCCATGGTTTCTGTGCGGGTTGCCGTGCAGGTTGCCATGGTTTCCGTGCGGGTGCCGTGACGTTGCCATGGTTTCTGTGCGGGTTGCCATGGTTTCTGTGCGGGTTGCTGTGCAGGTTGCCATGGTTTCCGTGCGGTTGCCGTGACGTTGCAATGGTTTCCGTGCGGGTTGCCATGGTTTCCGTGCGGGTGCCGTGACGTTGCCATGGTTTCTGTGCGGTTGCCGTGACGTTGCAATGGTTTCCGTGCGGGTTGCCATGGTTTCTGTGCGGTTGCCGTGCGGGTTGCCGTGCGGTTGCCATGGTTTCCGTGCGGTTGCCGTGGTTACCTCGTGGATGCCCACCAGCCGAGACACGAAGTTCATCATGAGCAGCTTCACCTCGAAGCGCTCCGAGGACGTCTCCAGCTGCTTGAGCAGCCGCTCCGCCACGCCTGATGATGGCGAAAGTGACACAAACATCACCACCATCACTACCATCATCATCATCGACATCACCACCATCACCACCATCACCACCATCGTCTCCAGCTGCTTGAGCACACGCTCCGCCACGCCTGATGATGGCGAAAGCGACACAAACATCACCACCATCACTACCATCATCATCATCGACATCACCACCATCACCACCATCACCACCATCGTCTCCAGCTGCTTGAGCACACGCTCCGCCACGCCTGATGATGGCGAAAGCGACACAAACATCACCACCATCACTACCATCATCATCGACATCACCACCATCACTACCATCATCATCGACATCACCACCATCACTACCATCATCATCGACATCACCACCATCACCACCATCATCTCCAGCTGCTTGAGCAGACGCTCCGCCACGCCTGATGATGGCGACACGGACATCACCATCATCATCACCATCGTCATCAACATCACTACCATCATCATCACCACCACCACCATCACTACCATCACCACCACTACCATCACCACCACTACCATCACCACCATCACCACCACTACCACCATCATCTCCAGCTGCTTGAGCAGACGCTCCGCCACGCCTGATGATGGCGACACGGACACGGCGGACGCTAATATCGCCATCGTCGTCGTCATCATCATCGTCGTCATCACCACCACCACCACTATCACCATCATCACTACTACCACCACCACCACCACCACAACCACTACCACCACCACCACCACTATCACCATCATCACTACTACCACCACCACCACCACTATCACCATCATCACTACTACCACCACCACCACCACCACAACCACTACCACCACCACCACCACTACTATCACCATCATCACTACTACCACCACCACCACCACCACCACCACCACTATCACCATCATCACCACCACCACCACCACCACCACAACCACTACCACCACCACCACCACCACCACCACTATCACCATCATCACTACTACCACCACCACCACCACCACAACCACTACCACCACCACCACCACCACTATCATCATCATCACTACTACCACCACCACCACCACCACAACCACTACCACCACCACCACCACTATCACCATCATCACTACTACCACCACTACCACCACAACCACTACCACCACCACCACCACCACAACCACTACCACCACCACCACCACTACCACCACAACCACTACCACCACCACCACCACCACAACCACTACCACCACCACCACCACTATCACCATCATCACTACTACCACCACTACCACCACCACCACCACAACCACTACCACCACCACCACCACCACCACTATCACCATCATCACTACTACCACCACCACCACCACCACAACCACTACCACCACCACCACCACTATCACCATCATCACTACTACCACCACTACCACCACAACCACTACCACCACCACCACCACCACAACCACTACCACCACCACCACCACTACCACCACAACCACTACCACCACCACCACCACCACAACCACCACCACCACCACCACCACTATCACCATCATCACTACTACCACCACCACCACAACCACTACCACCACCACCACCACTATCACCATCATCACTACTACCACCACCACCACCACCACAACCACTACCACCACCACCACCACCACCACTATCACCATCATCACTACTACCACCACCACCACCACAACCACTACCACCACCACCACCACCACCACCACTATCACCATCATCACTACTACCACCACCACCACCACAACCACTACCACCACCACCACCACCACCACCACTATCACCATCATCACTACTACCACCACCACCACCACAACCACTACCATCACCACCACCACCACCACCACTATCACCATCATCACTACTACCACCACTACCACCACAACCACTACCACCACCACCACCACTATCACCATCATCACTACTACCACCACCACCACCACAACCACTACCATCACCACCACCACCACCACCACTATCACCATCATCACTACTACCACCACTACCACCACAACCACTACCATCACCACTACTCCAACCCTCCCTCCCTCCCCCCCTCCCCCCTCCCTCCCTCCCCCCCTCCCCCCTCCCTCCCCCCCCCCTCCCCTCCCCCCTCCCCCCTCCCTCCTCCCCCCCTCCCCCCTCCCCTCCCCCTCCCCCTCCCTCCCCCCTCCCCTCCCCCCCCTCCCTCCCCCCTCCCCTCCCTCCCCCCTCCCCCCCTCCCCCTCCCTCCCCCCTCCCCTCCCCCCTCCCCTCCCCCCTCCCCCCTCCCTCCTCCCCCCCTCCCCCCTCCCCTCCCCCTCCCCCTCCCTCCCCCCTCCCCTCCCCCCCTCCCTCCCCCCTCCCCCCCCCCCCCTCCCTCCCCCCTCCCCCCCTCCCCCCTCCCTCCCCCCTCCCCTCCCCCCTCCCTCCCCCCTCCCCTCCCCCCCTCCCTCCCCCCCTCCCCCCTCCCTCCCCCCTCCCTCCCCCCCTCCTCCCCCCCCTCCCCCCTCCCCTCCCTCCCCCCCCTCCCCCCCCTCCCCCCGACCTTGTGGGTCGTGCAGCAGGTGAATGGCTGAGAAGTTGAAGGAGGCGGCTGACTTGCCACGCTGCTGCTGCTTCTTCTTTTTCTTCTGCGAAGGGGGGCGGTGAGGGGGGGGTGAGGGGGGTGAGTGGTGAGTGTGGTGGTGAGCGTGGTGAGCGTGGTGGTGAGCGTGGTGAGCGTGGTGAGTGAGTGGTGAGCGTGGTGGTGAGCGTGGTGAGTGAGTGGTGAGCACCTGCAGGGTGTGCAGTGCTTGGTCGAGGCGTGAGTGTAGTGGTGAGTGGTGAGCGTGGTGGTGAGTGGTGAGTGAGTGGTGAGCGTGGTGGTGAGTGGTGAGTGAGTGGTGAGCGTGGTGAGTGAGTGGTGAGCGTGGTGAGTGAGTGGTGAGCGTGGTGGTGAGTGTGGTGAGTGAGTGGTGAGCGTGGTGAGTGAGTGGTGAGCATGGTGGTAAGTGGTGAGCGTGGTGAGCGTGGTGAGTGAGTGGTGAGTGTGGTGGTGAGCGTGGTGGTAAGTGGTGAGCGTGGTGAGTGAGTGGTGAGCGTGGTGGTAAGTGGTGAGCGTGGTGAGTGAGTGGTGAGCGTGGTGAGTGAGTGGTGAGCGTGGTGAGTGAGTGGTGAGCGTGGTGAGTGAGTGGTGAGCGTGGTGAGTGAGTGGTGAGCACCTGCAGGGTGTGCAGGGCTTGGTCGAGGCGTTTGCGCTTCTTGCTGCTTTTCTTGCCGGTAGAGAAACGCAGCATGAGGTCACGAGCAGTCAGCCTCTCCTCTTCATCCTGACACAGTGACACACACACAGTGACACACACACAGTGACACACACACAGTGACACACACAGTGACACAGTGACACACACACAGTGACAGCATGAGGTCACGAGCAGTCAGCCTCTCCTCTTCATCCTGACACACACACAGTGACACACACACAGTGACAGCATGAGGTCACGAGCAGTCAGCCTCTCCTCTTCATCCTGACACACACACAGTGACACACACACAGTGACACAGTGACACACACACAGTGACACAGTGACACACACACAGTGACACAGTGACACACACACAGTGACACAGTGACACACACACAGTGACACAGTGACACACACACAGCATGAGGTCACGAAGTCACCCCTCTCCTCTTCATCCTGACACACACACAGTGACACACACCACAGTGACACACACACAGTGACACACACACAGTGACACACACACAGTGACACACACACAGTGACACAGTGACACACACACAGTGACAGCATGAGGTCACGAGCAGTCAGCCTCTCCTCTTCATCCTGACACACACACAGTGACACACACACAGTGACACACACACACAGTGACACACACACAGTGACACAGTGACACACACACAGTGACAGCATGAGGTCACGAGCAGTCAGCCTCTCCTCTTCATCCTGACACACACACAGTGACACACACAGTGACACACACAGTGACACACACAGTGACACACACAGTGACACACACACAGTGACACAGTGACACACACACAGTGACAGCATGAGGTCACGAGCAGTCAGCCTCTCCTCTTCATCCTGACACACACACAGTGACACACACACAGTGACACAGTGACACACACACAGTGACACAGTGACACACACACAGTGACACAGTGACACACACACAGTGACACAGTGACACACACACAGTGACACAGTGACACACACACAGCATGAGGTCACGAGCAGTCACCCTCTCCTCTTCATCCTGACACACACACAGTGACACACACAGTGACACACACACACAGTGACACACACACAGTGACACAGTGATACACACACAGTGACAGCATGAGGTCACGAGCAGTCACCCTCTCCTCTTCATCCTGACACACACACAGTGACACACACACAGTGACACACACACAGTGACACACACACAGTGACACACACACAGTGACATAGTGACACACACACAGTGACACAGTGACACACACACAGTGACACAGTGACACACACACAGTGACACAGTGACACACACACAGCATGAGGTCACGAGCAGTCACCCTCTCCTCTTCATCCTGACACACACACAGTGACACACACACAGTGACACACACACAGTGACACACACACAGTGACACAGTGACACACACACAGTGACACAGTGACACACACACAGCATGAGGTCACGAGCAGTCACCCTCTCCTCTTCATCCTGACACAGTGACACACACACAGTGACACAGTGACACACACACAGTGACACACACACAGTGACACACACACAGTGACACACACACAGTGACACACACACAGTGACACACACACAGTGACAGCATGAGGTCACGAGCAGTCACCCTCTCCTCTTCATCCTGACACACACACAGTGACACACACAGTGACACACACAGTGACACAGTGACACACACAGTGACACACACAGTGACACACACACAGTGACACAGTGACACACACACAGTGACAGCATGAGGTCACGTGCAGTCACCCGCTCCTCATCATCCTGACACACACACACAGTGACACAGTGACACACACAGTGACACAGTGACACAGTGACACACACAGTGACACACACAGTGACACAGTGACACACAGTGACACACACAGTGACACACACACACAGTGACACACACACACAGTGACACAGTGACACACACACACAGTGACACAATGACACAGTGACACACACACAGTGACACACACACACACACAGTGACACACACAGTGACACACACACACAGTGACACACACACACACAGTGACACACAGTGAGACACACACAGTGACACACACACACACAGTGACACACACACAGTGACACACACACACAGTGACACACACACACAGTGACACACAGTGAGACACACACAGTGACACACACACAGTGACACAGTGACACACACACACAGTGACACACACACACAGTGACACAGTGACACACACACACAGTGACACACACACACAGTGACACACACACTCAACCACCCCCCCCCACTCACCCCCCACACTCACCCCCCACACTCACCCCCCACACTCACCCCCCACACTCACCCCCCACACTCACCCCCCACACTCACCCCCACACTCACCCCCACTCACCCCCCCCTCACACCCCCCACTCACCCCCACTCACCCCCCACTCACCCCCCCACTCACCCCCCCACTCACCCCCCCACTCACCCCCCACTCACCCCCCACCACCCCCACTCACCCCCACTCACCCCCACCACCCCCCACCACCCCCCCCCCCCACCCCCACTCACCCCCCACTCACCCCCCCACCACCCCCACTCACCCCCCACCACCCCCCCACCCCCCCACCACCCCCCCCCCACCACCCCCCACTCACCCCCCCCCACTCACCCCCACTCACCCCCCACTCACCCCCACCACCCCCCCACCCCCCCACTCACCCCCACCACCCCCCCCCACCACCCCCACCACCCCCACCCACCCCACCCCCCCCCCCACCCCCCACCACCCCCACCACCCCCCACTCACCCCCCACCACCCCCCCCCACCACCCCACCCCCCCCACCCACCCCCCCCCACCACCCCCACCACCCCCCCCACCCCCACCCCCCCCACCCCCCCCCACCCCCCACCCCCCACCCCCCACCCACCACCCCCACCCACCACCCCCCCCCACCACCCCCACCACCCCCACCACCCCCACCCACCCCCCACTCACCCCCCACCACCCCCCACTCACCCCCACCACCCCCACCACCCCCCCACTCACCCCCACCACCCCCCACCACCCCCCCCACTCACCCCCACTCACCCCCCACTCACCCCCACTCACCCCCCACCACCCCCCCCACCACCCCCCACTCACCCCCACTCACCCCCCACCACCCCCCACCACCCCCCACCACCCCCCACTCACCCCCCACCACCCCCCCCCCACTCACCCCCCCCACCCCCACCACCCCCCCCACCCCCACCCCACCCCCCCCCACCACCCCCACCACCCCCCCCCACCACCCCCACCACCCCCCCACCACCCCCACCACCCCCCACCACCCCCCACCCACCCCCACCACCCCCCACTCACCCCCCACCACCCCCACTCACCCCCCACCACCCCCCCACCACCCCCCCCCCACCACCCCCCACTCACCCCCCACCACCCACACTCACCCCCCACCACCCCCACCACCCCCCCCCCACCACCCCCACTCACCCCCCCCCACTCACCCCCACCACCCCCCACTCCACCCCCCACCACCCCCACTCACCCCCACTCACCCCCACTCACCCCCACTCACCCCCCACTCACCCCCACTCACCCCCCCCCACCACCCCCACTCACCCCCCCACTCACCCCCACTCACCCCCCCACTCACCCCCACTCACCCCCCACTCACCCCCCACTCACCCCCCACTCACCCCCCCCCACTCACCCCCCACTCACCCCCCCCCACTCACCCCCACTCACCCCCCACTCACCCCCACTCACCCCCCACTCACCCCCACTCACCCCCCCCCCACTCACCCCCACTCACCCCCCACTCACCCCCACTCACCCCCCACTCACCCCCACTCACCCCCCACTCACCCCCCACTCACCCCCCCCCCACACCCCCCCCACTCACCCCCCACTCACCCCCCCCCCACTCACCCCCACTCACCCCCACTCACCCCCCACTCACCCCCACTCACCCCCCACTCACCCCCCACTCACCCCCCACTCACCCCCACTCACCCCCCACTCACCCCCCACTCACCCCCACCCACTCACCCCCACCCACTCACCCCCACCCACTCACCCCCACCCCACTCACCCCCCACTCACCCCCCACTCACCCCCCACCCAACCCCCACTCACCCCCACTCACCCCCACTCACCCCCCACTCCCACTCACCCCACTCACCCCCCACTCACCCCCACTCACCCCCCACTCACCCCCCACTCACCCCCCACTCACCCCCCACTCACCCCCCACTCACCCCCACTCACCCCCACTCACCCCCACTCACCCCCACTCACCCCCCACTCACCCCCCACACTCACCCCCCACTCACCCCCACTCACCCCCCACTCACCCCCACTCACCCCCCACTCACCCCCACTCACCCCCCCCCACTCACCCCCACTCACCCCCCACTCACCCCCACTCACCCCCACTCACCCCCCCCCACTCACCCCCACTCACCCCCCCCCACTCACCCCCACTCACCCCCCACTCACCCCCACTCACCCCCCACTCACCCCCCACTCACCCCCACTCACCCCCCACTCACCCCCACTCACCCCCCACTCACCCCCCACTCACCCCCCACTCACCCCCCCCCACTCACCCCCCACTCACCCCCCACTCACCCCCACTCACCCCCCACTCACCCCCACTCACCCCCCCCCACTCACCCCCACTCACCCCCCACTCACCCCCACTCACCCCCCACTCACCCCCCACTCACCCCCACTCACCCCCCACTCACCCCCACTCACCCCCCACTCACCCCCACTCACCCCCCACTCACCCCCCCCACTCACCCCCACTCACCCCCCACTCACCCCCCACTCACCCCCACTCACCCCCCACTCACCCCCACTCACCCCCACTCACCCCCCCCCACTCACCCCCACTCACCCCCCCCCACTCACCCCCACTCACCCCCCACTCACCCCCACTCACCCCCCACTCACCCCCCACTCACCCCCACTCACCCCCCACTCACCCCCACTCACCCCCCACTCACCCCCCACTCACCCCCCACCCACCCCCCCACTCACCCCCCACTCACCCCCACTCACCCCCCACTCACCCCCACTCACCCCCACTCACCCCCACTCACCCCCACTCACCCCCCACTCACCCCCACTCACCCCCACTCACCCCCACTCACCCCCACTCACCCCCACTCACCCCCACTCACCCCCCACTCACCCCCACTCACCCCCACTCACCCCCACTCACCCCCACTCACCCCCCACTCACCCCCACTCACCCCCCACTCACCCCCACTCACCCCCGAGTCGTCACTGCCACTGCCGCCCTCCTCATCCTCGTCACGACCCAGGAAGAACGTGAGGGCAGCCACCGTGATCTACACACACACAGTGACACATACACACAGTGACACATACACAGTGACACACACGCACAGATACATACACAGTGATACATACACATACACACAGTGATACATACACATACACACAGTGACACATACACAGTGACACACACGCACAGATACATACACAGTGATACATACACATACACACAGTGATACATACACACAGGAAGAACGTGAGGGCAGCCACCGTGATCTACACACACACAGTGACACACACACACATACACAGTGATACATACACAGTGATACATACACACACACACAGTGATACATACACACACAGTGACACATACACAGTGATACATACACATACACAGTGACACACACACAGTGACACATACACATACACACAGTGACACATACACACAGTGATACATACACACAGTGACACATACACACACACACACACAGTGATACATACACACACACACACAGTGACACATACACAGTGATACATACACAGTGATACATACACAGTGATACATACACAGTGATACATACACAGTGATACATACACAGTGATACATACACATACACACAGTGACACATACACACAGTGACACATACACACACACACAGTGATACATACACACACACACAGTGACACATACACAGTGATACATACACAGTGATACATACACAGTGATACATACACAGTGATACATACACACACACACACACAGTGACACATACACAGTGATACATACACACAGTGACACATACACACACACACACACAGTGATACATACACATACACACAGTGACACATACACACAGTGACACATACACACACACACAGTGACACATACACAGTGATACATACACACAGTGACACATACACAGTGATACATACACACAGTGACACATACACAGTGATACATACACACAGTGACACATACACAGTGATACATACACAGTGATACATACACAGTGATACATACACATACACAGTGACACACACACAGTGACACATATACACAGTGACACATACACATACACACAGTGACACATACACATAGATACATACACACAGTGACACATACACACACACACATACACGCAGTGACACATACACACAGTGACACATACACATACACACAGTGACACATACACCTATACATAGATACATACACAGTGATACACACACACAGGAAGAACGTGAGGGCAGCCACCGTGATCTACACGCACACAGTGACACATACAGTGATACATACACATAGATACATACAGATGCATACACACACAGTGAGCGGGCGGGTGAGGGGGCGGGGTGAGTGGGTGGGTGAGTGAGTGAGTGAGTGGGTGAGTGAGTGGGTGAGTGGCTGGGTGAGTGAGTGGGTGAGAGAGTGAGTGTGTGAGTGTGTGAGTGGGTGAGTGAGTGGGTGAGTGGGTGGGTGAGTGAGTGGGTGAGTGAGTGGGTGAGTGAGTGGGTGAGTGAGTGAGTGAGTGGGTGAGTGAGTGGGTGAGTGTGTGAGTGAGTGGGTGAGTGAGTGTGTGAGTGAGTGAGTGAGTGGAGTGGGTGAGTGAGTGAGTGGGTGGGTGAGTGAGTGAGTGTGTGAGTGGGGTGAGTGAGTGAGTGTGTGAGTGGTGAGTGAGTGAGTGAGTGGTGAGTGGGTGACTGAGTGAGTGGGTGAGTGAGTGAGTGAGTGTGTGAGTGGGTGAGTGAGTGAGTGGGTGGGTGAGTGGGTGACTGAGTGAGTGGGTGAGTGGAGTGAGTGAGTGGGTGAGTGTGTGAGTGAGTGGGTGAGTGAGTGAGTGGGTGGGTGAGTGGGTGACTGAGTGAGTGGGTGAGTGAGTGGGTGAGTGAGTGAGTGAGTGGGTGAGTGAGTGAGTGGGTGAGTGAGTGGGTGAGTGAGTGGGTGAGTGAGTGAGTGAGTGAGTGGGTGAGTGAGTGAGTGGGTGAGTGAGTGAGTGGGTGAGTTGGTGAGTGACTCACCTTTGTGACGCTAGAGAAGCAGGCTGTGCTGATCACATTCACGGTCTTGGCATCGTTCCTGACATCACCACAACATCATCATCATCATCATTACCAACATCACCACCATCACCACGATCACCACCATCACCACCAACACCACCATCACCACGATCACCACCATCACCACCAACACCACCATCACCACCATCACCACCACCACCACCATCACCACCACCACCATCACCATCACCACCATCACCACCATCACCACCAACACCACCAACACCACCACCACCACCACCACCATCACCACCATCACCACCAACACCACCAACACCACCACCATCACCACGATCACCACCATCACCACCAACACCACCATCACCACCATCACCACCACCACCATCACCATCACCACCATCACCACCATCACCACGATCACCACCATCACCACCACCACCATCACCATCACCACCAACACCACCACCACCACCATCACCACCATCACCACCAACACCACCAACATCACCACCATCACCACGATCACCACCATCACCACCAACACCACCATCACCACCATCACCACCACCACCATCACCATCACCACCATCACCACCATCACCACCACACCACCAACACCACCAACACCACCACCACCACCACCACCATCACCACCATCACCACCAACACCACCAACACCACCACCATCACCACCAACACCACCAACACCACCACCATCACCACCATCACCACCACCACCACCACCATCACCACCACCACCACCAACACCACCATCACCACCATCACCACGATCACCACCACCATCACCACCACCACCACCACCATCACCACCATCACCACCAACACCACCACCATCACCACCACCACCACCACCACCACCATCACCACCATCACCACCAACACCACCAACACCACCACCATCACCACCAACACCACCAACACCACCACCATCACCACCATCACCACCACCACCACACCATCACCACCACCACCACCAACACCACCATCACCACCATCACCACGATCACCACCACCACCACCATCACCACCACCACCACCATCACCACCACCATCACCACCAACACCACCAACACCACCATCACCACCATCACCACCACCACCATCACCATCACCACCATCACCACCATCACCCACGATCACCACCATCACCACCACCACCATCACCATCACCACCATCACCACCATCACCACCAACACCACCACCATCACCACCACCAACACCACCATCACCACCATCACCACCAACACCACCATCACCACCAACACCACCACCATCACCACCACCAACACCACCATCACCACATCACCACCATCACCACCAACACCACCACCATCACCACCACCAACACCACCATCACCACCAACACCACCAACACCACCACCACCACCACCACCACCACCAACACCACCATCACCACCACCATCACCACCAACACCACCAACACCACCACCACCACCAACCCACCACCACCACCAACACCACCATCACCACCATCACCACCATCACCACCATCACCACCACCACCACCATCACCATCATCACCACGATCACCACCATCACCACCAACACCACCATCACCACCACCACCACCATCACCACCACCACCACCACCACCATCACCACCATCACCACTACCACCACCATCACCATCACCACACCACCACCACCACCATCACCACCATCACCACAACACCCACCACCACCACCATCACCACCACCACCACCACCACACCACCACCATCACCACCATCACCACCACCACCATCACCACTACCACCACCATCACCATCACCACCACCAACACACCATCACCACCCATCACCACCACACCACCAACACCACCACCATCACCACCACCAACACCACCATCACCACCCACCACACCACCCCACCAACACCACCACCACCCACCACGACACCACCACACCACCACACCACCAACACCACCAACACCACCAACACCACCACCCACCAACACCACCACACCACCACCACCACCACACCACCATCACCACACCACCACACCACCAACACCACCACACCAACACACCACCACCCCCATCACCCCCACCACCACCACCATCACCACCACCAACACCACCACACCACCATCACCACCACACACCATCACCACCACACCACCACCACCACCACCACCACCACCACCACCATCACCACCATCACCACCACCACCACCACCACACCACCACACCACCACCAACACCACCTCACCACCAACACCCACACCACCACCACCACCCACCACCACCACACCACCGACCCCACCACCACCATCACCACCAACACACACCACACCACCACCACCACCAACACCACCACCACCCACCCACCACCATCACCACCATCACCACCATCACCACCACACCACCCATCACCACCATCACCACGATCACCACCACACCACCACCACCACCATCACCCCACCACCACCATCACCACCATCACCACTACCACCACCATCACCATCACCACCACCACACCACCATCACCACCATCACCACTACCACCACCATCACCACCATCACCACCACCACCACCACCACTACCACCACCATCACCACCACCACCATCACCACCACCACCACCATCACCACCACCACCACCACCACCATCACCACCATCACCACCACCATCACCACCATCACCACCAACACCACCATCACCACCACACCACCATCACCACCATCACCACCACCAACACCACCATCACCACCATCACCACCATCACCACGATCACCACCACCATCACCACCAACACCACCACCACCAACACCACCACCATCACCACCATCACCACCACCATCACCACCACCAACACCACCAACACCACCACCACCAACACCACCAACACCACCACCATCACCACCACCACCACCATCACCACCAACACCACCAACACCACCACCACCACCACCACCATCACCACCACCATCACCACCATCACCACCATCACCACCAACACCACCAACACCACCACCACAACAGACACCACCTCCACCAACACCACCACCACCACCATCACCACCATCACCACGATCACCACGATCACCACCAACACCACCATCACCACCAACACCACCATCACCACCACCACCACCACCACCATCACCACCACCATCACCACCACCATCACCACCACCACCACCATCACCACCATCACCACTACCACCACCATCACCACCACCATCACCACCACCACCACCACCATCACCACCATCACCACCATCACCACCACCAACACCACCATCACACTACCACCACCATCATCACCACCACCACCACCATCACCACCACCACCACCACCACCACCATCACCACCACCACCACCATCACCACCATCACCACCAACACCACCATCACCACCATCACCACCAACACCACCACCACCAACACCACCATCACCACGATCACCACCATCACCACCAACACCACCACCACCACCATCACCACCAACACCATCACCACCACCATCACCACCAACACCACCAACACCACCACCATCACCACCACCATCACCACCATCACCACCAACACCACCACCACCACCACCACCACCAACACCACCACCACCAACACCACCATCACCACCATCACCACCATCACCACCACCACCATCACCACCATCACCACGATCACCACCATCAACACCACCACACCACCACCACCAACACCACCATCACCACCATCACCACCACCACCATCACCACCAACACCACCACCATCACCACCACCACCACCATCACCACCACCATCACCACCACCACCACCACCATCACCACCATCACCACCATCACCACTACCACCACCATCACCACCACCACCACCATCACCACCACCACCACCACCACCACCATCACCACCATCACCACCAACACCACCATCACCACTACCACCACTATCACCACCACCACCACCATCACCACCACCACCACCATCACCACCATCACCACCACCACCACCACCATCACCACCATCACCACCATCACCACTACCACCACCATCACCACCACCACCACCATCACCACCACCACCACCACCATCACCACCATCACCACCAACACCACCATCACCACCACCATCACCACCATCACCACCACCACCACCATCACCACCATCACCACCATCACCACGATCACCACCACCACCACCATCACCACCACCACCACCACCATCACCACCACCACCACCATCACCACGATCACCACCACCACCACCACCATCACCACCATCACCACCAACACCACCATCACCACCACCACCACCATCACCACCACCACCACCACCATCACCACCATCACCACCAACACCACCAACACCACCACCACCACGACCAACACCAACACCACCACCACCACCATCACCACCATCACCACCACCACCACCATCACCACCATCACCACGATCACCACCACCACCACCACCACCATCACCACCACCATCACCACCACCACCATCACCACCATCACCACCATCACCACCACCATCACCACCACCACCACCATCACCACCACCACCACCACCACCATCACCACCATCACCACCAACACCACCATCACCACTACCACCACCATCACCACCACCACCACCATCACCACCACCACCACCATCCCCACCACCACCACCACCACCATCACCACCATCACCACCATCACCACCAACACCACCACCACCACCATCACCACCACCACCACCATCACCACCACCACCACCATCACCACCATCACCACCATCACCACCAACACCACCACCACCACCATCACCACCAACACCACCATCACCACCATCACCACCATCACCACCACCATCACCACCATCACCACCATCACCACCATCAACCACCATCACCACCAACACCAATTACCGACCACAATCATCGTCCCATCCACAGCGAGTGGGTGCGTTGGTGGGTGGATGAGTGGGTGGGTGGGTGGTGAGCGTGTGGGTGGTGAGCGTGTGGGTGGGTGGGCGAGTGAGTGGGTGGGTGAGTGGGCCGGTGAGTGAGTGTGTGAGTGAGTGAGTGGGCCGGTGAGTGAGTGGGTGAGTGAGTGGGTGAGTGAGTGAATGTGTGGGTGGTGAGCGTGTGAGTGAGTGAGTGAGTGAGTGAGTGGGTGAGTGAGTGGGTGAGTGAGTGAATGTGTGGGTGGTGAGCGTGTGAGTGAGTGAGTGAGTGTGTGAGTGAGTGAGTGAGTGGGTGGGTGAGTGTGTGAGTGAGTGAGCGGGTGAGTGAGTGAGCGGGTGAGTGAGTGAGTGTGTGATTGAGTGAGTGTGTGGGTGGTGAATGAGTGTGGGTGGTGAGCGTGTGAGTGAGTGGGTGAGTAAGTGAGTGTGTGAGTGAGTGGGTGAGCGAGTGAGTGGTGAGCGTGGTGAGTGGTGAGCGTGGTGAGTGGTGAGCGTGGTGAGTGGAGAGCGTGTGGGTGAGCATGGTGAGTAGGTGAGCGAGTGAGTGTGTGAGCGTGTGAGTGAGTGAGTGAGCGTGTGAGTGAGTGTGTGACTGAGTGAGTGGTGAGCGTGTGAGTGGTGAGTGGTGTGAGTGGTGAGCGTGGTGGGTGGTGAGCGTGGTGAGTGGTGAGTGGTGAGCGTGGTGAGTGGTGAGTGAGTGTTTGGGTGAGCGTGGTGGGTGGTGAGCATGGTGAGTGAGTGGTGAGCGTGTGGGTGGTGAGCGTGTGGGTGGTGAGTGGTGAGTGGTGAGCGAGTGAGTGGTGAGCGTGTGAGTGGTGAGCGTGGTGAGTGGTGAGCGTGGTGAGTGGTGAGTGAGTGGTGAGTGGTGAGCGTGGTGAGTGGTGAGCGAGTGAGTGGTGAGCGTGTGAGTGGTGAGCGTGGTGAGTGGTGAGCGTGGTGAGTGGTGAGTGAGTGGTGAGTGGTGAGCGTGGTGAGTGGTGAGCGAGTGAGTGGTGAGCGTGTGAGTGGTGAGCGTGGTGAGTGGTGAGCGTGGTGAGTGGTGAGTGAGTGAGTGGTGAGCGAGTGAGTGGTGAGTGGTGAGTGGTGAGCGTGTGAGTGGGTGAGTGTGTGAGCGTGTGAGTGGGTGAGTGAGTGGTGAGCGTGGTGAGTGGTGAGTAGGTGAGCGTGGTGGGTGGTGAGCGTGTGAGTGTGTGAGTGGGTGAGCGAGTGAGTGGTGAGCGTGGTGAGTGGTGAGCGTGCGTGCGAGTGAGCGAGTGAGAGGTGAGTGAGTGAGTGGTGAGCGTGGTGAGTGGTGAGCGTGGTGAGTGGTGAGCGTGCAAGCGAGTGAGAGGTGAGTGAGTGAGTGGTGAGCGTGGTGAGTGGTGAGCGTGGTGAGTGGTGAGCGTGCGTGCGAGTGAGCGAGTGAGAGGTGAGTGAGTGAGTGGTGAGCGTGGTGAGTGGTGAGCGTGGTGAGTGGTGAGCGTGCAAGCGAGTGAGCGAGTGAGAGGTGAGTGAGTGAGTGGTGAGCGTGGTGAGTGGTGAGCGTGGTGAGTGGTGAGCGTGCAAGCGAGTGAGCGAGTGAGAGGTGAGTGAGTGAGTGGTGAGCGTGGTGAGTGGTGAGCGTGGTGAGTGGTGAGCGTGCGTGCGAGTGAGCGAGTGAGAGGTGAGTGAGTGAGTGGTGAGCGTGGTGAGTGGTGAGCGTGGTGAGTGGTGAGCGTGCAAGCGAGTGAGCGAGTGAGAGGTGAGTGAGTGAGTGGTGAGCGTGGTGAGTGGTGAGCGTGGTTAGTGGTGAGCGTGCAAGCGAGTGAGCGAGTGAGAGGTGAGTGAGTGAGTGGTGAGCGTGGTGAGTGGTGAGCGTGGTGAGTGGTGAGCGTGCGTGCGAGTGAGCGAGTGAGAGGTGAGCGTGGTGAGTGGTGAGCGAGTGGTGAGCGAGCGACTGGGTGAGCGAGTGAGCGTGTGAGTGAGGGAGCGAGTGAGTGAGCGAGTGAGTGAGTGGGTGGGTGAGCGTGCGAGTGAGTGGTGAGCGAGTGGGTGAGCGTGTGGGTGAGTGAGCGTGGTGAGTGGTGAGCGTTCCTCACCAAACGTTGCGTTTGTACATCTGCACCATCACGTCCAGCGCCATCTTGGCGGCGGTGCTGTTACTGTCCCGCACCATCGAGTACAGGAAGTTCTGCAGCGCCTGCAACTCACCAATCACTCACCAATCACTCACCACTCACTCACCATTTACTCACCAAATACTCACTCACTCAGCCACTCACTCAGCCACTCACTCACTCAGCCACTCACTCAGCCACTCACTCAGCCACTCACTCACTCAGCCACTCGCTCAGCCACTCACTCACTACGCTTACCATTTACTCACCAATTACTCACCAATCACTCACCAATCACTCACCAATTACTCACCAATTACTCACCAAATACTCACCAAATACTCACCACTCGCTCACTCACTCAGCCACTCACTCAGCCACTCACTCAGCCACTCACTCAGCCACTCACTCACTCAGCCACTCGCTCAGCCACTCACTCACTACGCTCACCATTTACTCACCAATTACTCACCACTCACTCACCAATTACTCACTCACTCACCCACGCACTCACCCACTCACTCAGCCACTCACTCACTCAGCCACTCACTCACTCACTCAGCCACTCACTCACTCACTCAGCCACTCACTCACTAACTCACTCACTCGGCCACTCGCTCACTCACCAATTACTCACCACTCACTCACCAATTACTCACTCACCACTCGCTCACTCACTCAGCCACTCACTCATATCACTCACTCACCGCACGATCACCAATCACTCACCAATCACTCACCAATCACTCACCAATCACTCACCAATCACTCACACACTCACTCACTCACTACGCTCACCAATCACTCACCACTTACTCGCCAATTACTCACCACTCGCTCACCACTCACTCACCCGCGCACTCGCTCACTCACTCACCCACTCACTCTCTCACTCACACCACTCACTCACTCACCCAAATCACTCAGCCACTCACTCACCCACTCACTCACTCACCCACTCACTCACCACGTCACTCACCCACTCACTCACTCACATCGCCCACTCGCTCACTCACTCACGCACTCACTCACCACTCGCTCACTCACTCACGCACTCACTCACCACTCGCTCACCACTCACCCCACACGCTCACCCCACACGCTCACCGTGTTGACGCGATTGTTTCTGTGCTTGGCGTTGATGCCCGGATGTCACTCACAATGTGCTGGTACAGTGTCTGGGGGGGGGGGGCACGGGGGCGGGGGGGGGCACAGGGAGGGGGGGGGGCACGGGGGGAGGGGGGGGGCGGGGGGGGCACGGGGAGGGGGGCACGGGGGGAGGGGGGGGGCGGGGGGGCACGGGGGGGGGGCACGGGGGGAGGGGGGGGGCACAGGGAAACAAGAGTTCTGTACTGTCCACCGTGACCACGCCCCCCCACCGTGACCACGCCCCACCGTGACCACGCCCACACTGACCACGCCCGCCCACACTGACCACGCCCCCACACTGACCACGCCCCTACCTTGACCACGCCCCCCACCTTGACCACGCCACACTGACAACGCCCACACTAACCACGCCCCCCCACACCTGACCACGCCTACACTGACCACGCCCACACTGACCACGCCACACTGACCACGCCCACGACTGACCCACGCCCACACTGACCACGCCCACATTGACCACGCCCCCCACCGTGGCACGCCCCCCTTGACCCCTCACCTTGCGTAGCAGCTTGTCAGGGCAGCGTAGTCAGCAGCGTGAAGAACAACTCCAGTAGCCCCACCTTGACCACGCCCACCGTGACCACGCCCCCTCCCCACCGTGGCCACGCCCCCCCTCCCCACCGTGACCACACCCCCACCTTGACCACGCCCACATTGAACACGCCCACATTGACCACGCCCCCCTCCACCGTGGCCACGCCCACATTGACCCCTCACCTGCGTAGCAGCTTGTCTGGGCAGCGTAGCAGAGTGAAGAACAGCTCCAGCAAGCCCACCTTGACACGCCCTCCACCGTGACCACGCCCCCCTCCCCCCACCGTGACCACGCCCACCGTGACCACGCCCCCCACCGTGGCCACGCCCCCCCTTGACCCCTCACCTTGCGTAGCAGCTTGTCTGGGCAGCGTAGCAGAGTGAAGAACAGCTCCAGCAAGCCGAGCGGCTGAACCAGCTCCTTGTGGCGCATGAGGATCAGAGCCCTGCACAGCACTGGCAAAGGGGCCCCAGGTAGCCTCTCAACGCACCGCCGGGGCAAGTGCTACACACACACAGCTACACACACAGCTACACACACACATACATACAGCTACACACAGCTACACACACACCTACACCTACACACACAGCTACACACATGTACACACACACCTACACACACACCTACACACACACCTACACACACACACACACAGCTACACACACACACACGTACACACACACACGTACACACACACACACACAGCTACACACACACACACGTACACACACACACGTACACACACACACCTACACACACACCCCTACACGGGGGGGTGTGTGTGGGTGGTGTGGTGAGGTTACCATGCACAGCTACACACACACAGCTACACACACACACATACACACACACACCTACACACACACACAGCTACACACACACACCTACACACACACACACACACCTACACACACACACACACAGCTACACACACACACGTACACACACACACCTACACACACACACAACTACACACACACACACCTACACACACCTACACACACACAGCTACACACACACACAGCTACACACACACACCTACACACACACACACACACCTACACACACACACACACAGCTACACACACACACACCTACACACACACACGTACACACACACCTACACACACACCTACACACACACACAGCTACACACACACACACCTACACACACACACCTACACACACACCTACACACACACACACACCTACACGGGGGGTGTGTGGGTGGTGTGGTGAGGTTACCATGCGCAGCTACACACACACACAGCTACACACACACGTACACACACACACGTACACACACACACGTACACACACGTACACACACACACCTACACGGGGGGGGTGTGTGTGGGTGTGTGTGGTGAGGTTACACACACGTACACACACACACACCTACACGGGGGGGGTGTGTGTGGGTGGTGTGGTGAGGTTACCATGCGCAGCCACACACACACAGCTACACACACACACACACACACCTACACACACACCTATACACACACACAGCTACACACACACACACCTACACACACACACCTATACACACACACAGCTACACACACACACACGTACACACACACACCTACACACACACCTATACACACACACACCTACACACACACACCTACACACACACACCTACACACACACCTACACACACACACCTACACACACACACCTACACACACACACCTACACACACACCTACACACACACACACCTACACACACACACCTACACACACACACCTACACACACACACCTACACACACACCTACACACACACACCTACACACACACACACCCCTACACGGGGGGGTGTGTGTGGGTGGTGTGGTGGGGTTACCATGCGCAGCTCCGTGTCGGTGGTCGAGTGGTGCCGTTGCAGCAGCTGAGCGAGGTGCTGGGGGAACTCCGACAGGAGATCCTTGTAGCAGTGAGCCACCTGCAGGGGCAGTAGGATCAGTAGGATCAGTAGTATCAGTAGTATCAGTAGTAATAGTATCAGTAGTAATAGTATCAGTAGTATCAGTAGTAATAGTATCAGTAGTATCAGTAGTAATAGTATCAGTAGTATCAGTAGTAATAGTATCAGTAGTATCAGTAGTAATAGTATCAGTAGTATCAGTAGTAATAGTATCAGTAGTATCAGTAGTAATAGTATCAGTAGTATCAGTAGTAATAGTATCAGTAGTATCAGTAGTAATAGTATCAGTAGTATCAGTAGTAATAGTATCAGTAGTATCAGTAGTAATAGTATCAGTAGTATCAGTAGTAATAGTATCAGTAGTATCAGTAGTAATAGTATCAGTAGTATCAGTAGTAATAGTATCAGTAGTATCAGTAGTAATAGTATCAGTAGTATCAGTAGTAATAGTATCAGTAGTATCAGTAGTAATAGTATCAGTAGTATCAGTAGTAATAGTATCAGTAGTATCAGTAGTAATAGTATCAGTAGTATCAGTAGTAATAGTATCAGTAGTATCAGTAGTAATGTGTGTGTGTGTGGTGTGTGTCTAGAGCTGTGTGTATGTGAGTGTGTGTGTATGTGAGTGTGTGTATGTGTGTGTGTATGTGTGTATGTGTGTGTGTAGGTGTATATGTGAGTGTGTATATGAGTGTAGGTGTATATGTGTGTGTGTATATGAGTGTAGGTGTATATGTGTGTGTGTATATGAGTGTAGGTGTATATGTGTGTGTGTGTATATGTGTGTGTATGTGTGTATATGTGTATGTGGTGTGTGTGTGTGGTGTATATGTATGTGTGTGTATATGTGTGTATGTGAGTGTGTGAGTGTGTGAGTGTATATGTATATGTGAGTGTAGGTGTATATGTGTGTGTGTGTGAGTGTGTGTGTGTATGTGAGTGTAGGTGTATATGTGTGTGTATGTGTGTATATGTGTATGTGGTGTGTGTGTGTGGTGTATATGTGTGTGTGTGTATATGTGTGTATGTGAGTGTGTGAGTGTATATGTATATGTGAGTGTAGGTGTATATGTGTGTGTGTGTATGTATGTGTGTGTGTATGTGAGTGTGTGAGTGTATATGTGTGTATGTGTGTGTGGTGTGAGTGTATATGTGTATGTGTGTGT
>NW_027621644.1:2500-17500 GCF_964198595.1 Lampetra fluviatilis | reverse complement strand
TAGGGGGAGGGGCCTCCACGCCAAGAGGGCGTGGCCTTGAGTGTAAAGGGCGGGGCATCAAGACTATGGGCGTGGCCTTGAGTGTAAGGGGGCGGGGTATCAAGACTAGGGGGCGTGGCTTCAGTTGATTGTGGGCGGGGCTTGTGTCGAGGTGGGCGGGGTTTATGACGTGAGCGAGTGGGTGAGTGATTTGGTGGGTGAGTCAGATGGTGAGTGATTTGGTGGGTGAGTGGGTGAGTGAGATGGTGAGTGATTAGGTGGGTGAGTGGGTGAGTGAGATGGTGAGTGATTAGGTGGGTGAGATGGTGAGTGATTTGGTGGGTGAGTCAGATGGTGAGTGAGATGGTGAGTGAGATGGTGAGTGATTGATTTGGTGGGTGAGTGAGATGGTGAGTGGGTGAGTGAGATGGTAAGTGAGATGGTGAGTGATTAGGTGGGTGAGTGGGTGAGTGAGATGGTGAGTGATTAGGTGGGTGAGATGGTGAGTGATTTGGTGGGTGAGTCAGATGGTGAGTGAGATGGTGAGTGAGATGGTGAGTGAT
This sequence comes from Lampetra fluviatilis, assembly GCF_964198595.1. Lineage (NCBI taxonomy): Eukaryota > Metazoa > Chordata > Hyperoartia > Petromyzontiformes > Petromyzontidae > Lampetra > Lampetra fluviatilis. The sequence goes on along the minus strand of NW_027621644.1, from coordinate 16,958 downwards.
TGATTTGGTGGGTGAGTGAGATGGTGAGTGGGTGAGTGAGATGGTAAGTGAGATGGTGAGTGATTAGGTGGGTGAGTGGGTGAGTGAGATGGTGAGTGATTAGGTGGGTGAGATGGTGAGTGATTTGGTGGGTGAGTCAGATGGTGAGTGAGATGGTGAGTGAGATGGTGAGTGATTGATTTGGTGGGTGAGTGAGATGGTGAGTGGGTGAGTGAGATGGTAAGTGAGATGGTGAGTGATTAGGTGGGTGAGTGGGTGAGTGAGATGGTGAGTGATTAGGTGGGTGAGATGGTGAGTGATTTGGTGGGTGAGTCAGATGGTGAGTGAGATGGTGAGTGAGATGGTGAGTGATTGATTTGGTGGGTGAGTGAGATGGTGAGTGGGTGAGTGAGATGGTAAGTGAGATGGTGAGTGATTAGGTGGGTGAGTGGGTGAGTGATTAGGTGGGTGAGATGGTGAGTGATTTGGTGGGTGAGTCAGATGGTGAGTGAGATGGTGAGTGAGATGGTGAGTGATTGATTTGGTGGGTGAGTGAGATGGTGAGTGGGTGAGTGAGATGGTAAGTGAGATGGTGAGTGATTAGGTGGGTGAGTGGGTGAGTGAGATGGTGAGTGATTAGGTGGGTGAGATGGTGAGTGATTTGGTGGGTGAGTCAGATGGTGAGTGAGATGGTGAGTGAGATGGTGAGTGATTGATTTGGTGGGTGAGTGAGATGGTGAGTGGGTGAGTGAGATGGTAAGTGAGATGGTGAGTGATTAGGTGGGTGAGTGGGTGAGTGAGATGGTGAGTGATTAGGTGGGTGAGATGGTGAGTGATTTGGTGGGTGAGTCAGATGGTGAGTGAGATGGTGAGTGAGATGGTGAGTGATTGATTTGGTGGGTGAGTGAGATGGTGAGTGGGTGAGTGAGATGGTAAGTGAGATGGTGAGTGATTAGGTGGGTGAGTGGGTGAGTGAGATGGTGAGTGATTAGGTGGGTGAGATGGTGAGTGATTTGGTGGGTGAGTCAGATGGTGAGTGAGATGGTGAGTGAGATGGTGAGTGATTGATTTGGTGGGTGAGTGAGATGGTGAGTGGGTGAGTGAGATGGTAAGTGAGATGGTGAGTGATTAGGTGGGTGAGTGGGTGAGTGAGATGGTGAGTGATTAGGTGGGTGAGATGGTGAGTGATTTGGTGGGTGAGTCAGATGGTGAGTGAGATGGTGAGTGAGATGGTGAGTGATTGATTTGGTGGGTGAGTGAGATGGTGAGTGGGTGAGTGAGATGGTAAGTGAGATGGTGAGTGATTAGGTGGGTGAGTGGGTGAGTGAGATGGTGAGTGATTAGGTGGGTGAGATGGTGAGTGATTTGGTGGGTGAGTCAGATGGTGAATGAGATGGTGAGTGAGTGATTTGGTGGGTGACATGGTGAGTGGTTAGGTGGGTGGGTGAGATGGTGAGTGGTTAGGTGAGTGTGATCATCAGTGAGTAGGGTAGGTGGGTGAGTGGGTGAGTCGTTGAGTGGGTGCGTGAGTGAGTGAATGAGGAATGAGTGAGTGACTGAGTGAATGAGGAATGAGTGAGTGACTGAGTGAATGAGTGACTGAGTGGCTAAGTGAGTGACTGAGTGAATGATTTGCCGGGTGAGTTGGCGATTTGGTGAGCGAGAGAACAGAGACAGACACAGAGAGACACACAGACAGAGAGACACAGAGAGACACACAGAGAGACACACAGAGAGACACACAGAGACACACAGAGACACACAGAGACACACAGAGACACACATACACACAGAGAGACACACATACACACAGAGACACACACATACACACAGAGACACAGACAGAGACACACACAGAGACAGAAACACAAAGACAGACACACAGAGAGACACACAGACAGAGACACAGAGAGACAGAGACACACAGAGACACACACAGAGACACAGACAGAGACACACAGAGACACACACAGAGACACACATAGAGACACAGAGACAGACACAGAGACAGACACACATAGCGAGACACAGAGACACACACAGAGAGACACACAGACAGAGACACAGAGACACACAGAGACAGAGACAGACAGAGACACACAGAGAGACACACAGAGAGATACACAGAGACACACAGAGAGACACACAGAGACACAGAAAGACACACAGAGACACAGAGAGACAGACACACAGAGACAGACAGACACACACAGGGAGACACACAGACAGAGACACACACACAGACACAGACACACACAAGATACACAGAGACACACACACACAGAGACACAGACACAGTCAAGTCGTGCTGTTCAAAACAACTTTTATTGAGAGGCAGAGAGATATTTCTATTTACATCCATCTATTCGCTATCATCAAGAAGGCCCCTTGCCTGAAACGTCGCCCATTACATCACGTGACCCCACCACCCACACCACCAGCTGTACCCCCCTACTGTGCCAACTCGCTGCGCTTTATCCGCCCGGCGCTCCGCTCGTTGTTGTGAGCGTCGCGGCCCTCCGCTGTTGTTGCTGGAGGGTGACTGCCTCAAGGTGCACCTAGCCTGGCACTGCCCCAGTAGCCTCAAGGTGCACCTAGCCTGGCACTGCCCCAGTAGCCTCAAGGTGCACCTAGCCTGGCACTGCCCCAGTAGCCTCAAGGTGCACCTAGCCTGGCACTGCCCCAGTAGCCTCAAGGTGCACCTAGCCTGGCACTGCCCCAGTAGCCTCAAGGTGCACCTAGCCTGGCACTGCCCAGTAGCAGCAGCAGCGTCCTTCACGAGCCTCCTCCGCTGAGGCCGATCTTGACACCGCTGGTAGCAGTCATCGGCAAGTCCACTCAGCTCCACGTCCTCCTGTACCACATCACTCCATCTCTTCTCTAGCCCGTGTCACCCACCCACTCACCCACTGATGGTGGTGATGATGGTGGTGATGATGGTGGTGATGGTGGTGGTGATGGTGGTGGTGATGGTGATGATGGTAGTGATGATGGTGATGATGATGGTGGTGGTGGTGATGATGATGGTGGTGGTGGTGGTGATGGTGGTGGTGGTGGTGATGATGGTGGTGATGATGATGGTGGTGATGGTGGTGATGGTGGTGGTGGTGATGATGATGATGGTCGTGGTGATGGTGGTGATGGTGGTGATGATGGTGGTGATGATGGTGGTGATGGTGGTGATGGTAGTGGTGGCGGTGATGGTGGTGGTGATGGTGATGATGGTGGTGATGGTAGTGGTGATGGTAGTGGTGATGATGGTCGTGGTGATGGTGGTGATGATGGTAGTGGTGATGGTGGTGATGATGGTGGTGATGGTGGTGATGGTAGTGGTGGCGATGATGGTGGTGGTGATGGTAGTGGTGGCGGTGATGGTGATGGTGGTGATAATGATGGTGGTGATGGTGGTGGTGATGGTGATGATGGTGGTGATGGTGGTGGTTCTATATGGGACAGGGCTCTGTATGGGATGGGACAGGGCTCTGTATGGGATGGTTCAAGGGCTTTGTATGGGATCAGTATTCATGTCTGCAGGTGCAGCTTGTCGACTAAATGAGCCACATCCAGACCACGACCCCAGAGATGATGCCGGTCACCACTCCCACCACTCCCACCACACTCACCACTCCCACCACACTCACCACTCCCACCACACTCACCACTCCCACCACTCCCACCACTCCCACCACACTCACCACTCCCACCACACTCACCACTCCCACCACACTCACCACTCCCACCACACTCACCACTCCCACCACTCCCACCACACTCACCACTCCCACCACACTCACCACTCCCACCACACTCACCACTCCCACCACACTCACCACTCCCACCACTCACACCACACTCACCACTCCCACCACACTCACCACTCCCACCACACTCACCACTCCCACCACACTCACCACTCCCACCACACTCACCACTCCCACCACTCACCACTCCCACCACACTCACCACTCCCACCACACTCACGACTCCCACCACACTCACCACTCCCACCACACTCACCACACTCACCACACTCACCACTCCCACCACACTCAGACCTGACCCCCATCCTGTTGATGCATGGGATTACCAGAAGATTGGTCTCCTGGAATTCTGGGAATTCCGTCCCCTGGAATTTCGGGAATTCCGACGTCTGGAATTCTGGGAATTTCGTCATCTGGGTTTCTGGGAATTTCGTCATCTGGAATTCTGGGAATTTCGTCGTCTGGAATTCTGGGAATGCCGTCGTCTGGAATTCTGGGAATGCCGTCATCTGGAATTCTGGGAATGCCGTCATCTGGAATTCTGGGAATTTCGTCCTCTGGAATTCTGGGAATGCCTTCATCTGGAATTCTGGTAAGTCATTCATCTGGAATTCTGGGAAGTCCTTCATCTGGAATTCTGGGAATTTTGTCATCTGGAATTCTGGGAATTTCATCATCTGGAATTCTGGGAATGCCGTCATCTGGAATTCTGGGAATTTCGTCATCTGGAATTCTGGGAAGCCCTTCATCTGGAATTCTGGGAAGCCCTTCATCTGGAATTCTGGGAAGTCCTTCATCTGGAATTCTGGGAATTTTGTCATCTGGAATTCTGGGAATGCTGTCATCTGGAATTCTGGGAATTTTGTCATCTGGAATTCTGGGAATTTTGTCATCTGGAATTCTGGGAATTCCTTCATCTGGAATTCTGGGAATTCCCGGCTCCCCCTGCTGCTGCTGCTGCTGCAGCTGCTGGGCATCTGTGCGGAGGCCGGCTGGGTCTTGGGAATTCTCCGGAAAGTCCTGGGAATTCTGGGAGCGCCGCGGCTCGCGATTGGCTGAGCCGTTGGCCAATGGGAGACCTCCGTTGAGTCCCGCGTGACGCAGGGAGGAAGTTGATGTCTGCGAACCTGTGGAGCACACAAAGTGATGGTGGTGGTGGTGATGGTGGTGATGGTGGTGATGGTTGTGATGGTGGTGGTGGTGGTGGTGATGGTGGTAGTGATGATGGTGGTGGTGATGATGGTGGTGATGGTGGTGGTGATGGTGATGGTGGTGGTGGAGGTGGTGGTGGTGGTGGTTGTGGTAGTGGTGGGGGTGATGATGATGGTGATGGTGGTGATGGTGGTGGTGATGGTGGTGATGGTGGTGATGGTGGTGATGGTTGTGATGGTGGTGGTGGTGGTGATGGTGGTAGTGATGATGGTGGTGGTGATGATGGTGGTGATGGTGGTGGTGATGGTGATGGTGGTGATGGTGGTGGAGGTGGTGGTGGTGGTGGTTGTGGTAGTGGTGGGGGTGATGATGATGGTGATGGTGGTGATGGTGGTGGTGGTGATGGTGGTGGTGGTGATGGTTGTGATGGTTGTGATGGTGGTGGTGGTGGTGGTGATGGTGGTAGTGATGATGGTGGTGGTGATGATGGTTGTGATGGTGGTGGTGATGGTGATGGTGGTGATGGTGGTGGAGGTGGTGGTGGTGGTTGTGGTAGTGGTGGGGGTGATGATGATGGTGATGGTGGTGGCGGTGATGATGGTGGTGGTGATGGTGGTGGTGATGATGGTGGAGGTGGTGATGGTGGTGGTGGTGATGGTGGTGGTGGCGGTGGTGGTGGGGGTGATGATGGTTGTGATGGTTGTGATGATGGTGATGGTGGTGGTGGCGGCGGTGGTGGCGGTGGTGGTGGTGGTGGTGATGGTGGTGATGGTGGAGGTGGTGGTGGTTTTGATGGTGGTGGTGGTGGAGGTGGTGGTGGGGGTGGTGATGATGGTGGTGGTGGTGGAGGTGGTGGTGGGGGTGGTGATGGTGGTGGTGGCGGCGGTGGTGGCGGTGGTGGTGGTGATGGTGGTGATGGTGGAGGTGGTGGAGGTGGTGGTGATGATGATGGTGGTGGTGATGATGTTGTTACCTGCCCAGTCGCGGAGTTTAGCCACCAGGGTGATGATTGTGAGTGCTGTAACCACGGCAATGCCCAGCACATTCCCTCCCTGAGGGCAACCAACATCACCATCAGCATCTTCATCATCACCACCATCACCACCACCATCATCACCATCACCACCATCATCACCACCATCACCACCATCATCATCATCACCACCACCATCACCATCAGTATCACCATCAGCAACATCACCATCTGCATCATCATCATCACCACCACCATCATCATCACCACCACCATCATCAGCATCGCCATCAGCAACATCACCATCACCACCATCACCACCACCATCATCAGCAGCAGCATCATCATCACGAGTGATGGTAGTGATGGTGATGGTGGTGATGGTGGTGATGTTACCTCCAGGCACGAGTGATGATGGTGATGGTGATGATGGTAGTAATGGTGATGGTGGTGATGTTACCTGCAGGCACGCGTGATGGTGGTGGTGATGGTAGTGATGGTGATCATGGTAGTGATGGTGATGGTGGTGATGGTGGTGATGGTGATGGTGGTGATGTTACCTGCAGACACGCGTGATGATAGTGATGGTGGTGATGGTGATGGTAGTGATGATGGTAGTGATGGTGATAGTGATGATGGTGATGGCGGTGATGGTGATGGTGATGGTACCTGCAGGCACGAGTGATGGTGATGATGATGGTGATGATGGTAGTGATGGTGGTGATGGTAGTGATGGTGATAGTGATGATGGTGATGGTGGTGATGGTGATGGTACCTGCAGGCACGAGTGATGGTGATGATGATGGTGATGGTGATGATGGTGATGGTAGTGATGGTGGTGATGGTAGTGATGGTGATAGTGATGATGGTGATGGTGGTGATGGTGGTGATGGTAATGGTGATGGTACCTGCAGGCACGAGTGATGGTGATGATGGTGGTGGTGGTGATGGTGGTGATGGTGATGATGGTGGTGATGGTAGTGATGGTGATAGTGATGATGTTGATGGTAGTGATGGTACCTGCAGGCACGAGTGATGGTGGTGATGGTGATGCTGGTGGTGATGATGTTGATGGTGATGGTAGTGATGGTGATGGTGGTGATGTTACCTGCAGGCACGAGTGATGGTGGTGATGGTGGTGATGGTAGTGATGGTGATAGTGATGATGGTGATGGTGGTGATGGTGGAGGTGGTGGTGATGGTGGTGATGATGGTGGTGATGGTGATGTTACCTGCAGGCACGAGTGATGATAGTGATGGTGGTGATGGTAGTGATGGTGATAGTGATGATGGTGATGGTGGTGATGGTGGAGGTGGTGGTGATGGTGGTGATGATGGTGGTGATGGTGATGTTACCTGCAGGCACGAGTGATGGTGATGGTAGTGATGTTACCTGCAGGCACGAGTGATGGTGATGTTGATGATGGTGATGGTGGTGATGTTACCTGCAGGCACGAGTGATGGTGATGTTGATGATGGTGATGGTGGTGATGTTACCTGCAGGCACGAGTGATGGTGATGTTGATGATGGTGATGGTGGTGATGTTACCTGCAGGCACGAGTGATGGTGATGTTGATGATGGTGGTGATGTTACCTGCAGGCACGAGTGATGGTGATGTTGATGATGGTGATGGTGGTGATGTTACCTGTAGGCACGCGTGATGGTGATGTTGATGATGGTGATGGTGGTGATGTTACCTGCAGGCACGAGTGATGGTGATGTTGATGATGGTGATGTTACCTGCAGGCACGCGTGATGGTGATGTTGATGATGGTGATGGTGGTGATGTTACCTGTAGGCACGCGTGATGGTGATGTTGATGATGGTGATGGTGGTGATGTTACCTGCAGGCACGAGTGATGGTGATGTTGATGATGGTGATGGTGGTGATGTTACCTGCAGGCACGAGTGATGGTGGTGGTGATGATGCTGATGATGGTGATAGTGATGTTACCTGCAGGCACGAGTGATGGTGATGTTGATGATGGTGATGGTGGTGATGTTACCTGCAGGCACGAGTGATGGTGATGTTGATGATGGTGATGGTGGTGATGTTACCTGCAGGCACGCGTGATGGTGATGTTGATGATGGTGATGGTGGTGATGTTACCTGCAGGCACGAGTGATGGTGATGTTGATGATGGTGATGGTGGTGATGTTACCTGCAGGCACGAGTGATGGTGATGTTGATGATGGTGATGGTGGTGATGTTACCTGCAGGCACGCGTGATGGTGATGTTGATGATGGTGATGGTGGTGATGTTACCTGCAGGCACGCGTGATGGTGGTGATGGTGATGTTACCTGCAGGCACGCGTGATGGTGATGTTGATGATGGTGATGGTGGTGATGTTACCTGCAGGCACGCGTGATGGTGATGTTGATGATGGTGATGTTACCTGCAGGCACGCGTGATGGTGATGTTGATGATGGTGATGGTGGTGATGTTACCTGCAGGCACGCGTGATGGTGATGTTGATGATGGTGATGTTACCTGCAGGCACGCGTGATGGTGATGTTGATGATGGTGATGGTGGTGATGTTACCTGCAGGCACGCGTGATGGTGATGTTTGAGGAAGTCGTGGAGCTGAGTCCTGGCGAGCGCCAGGGAGCACGGCAACATCGCCTCGCCGCTGTGATGGTCCCGGCACCTACATCACCATCAACATCACCATCAACATCACCATCAACATCATCACCACCACCATCACCATCAACATCACCATCAACATCGCCTCGCCGCTGTGATGGTCCCGGCACCTACATCACCATCAACATCAACATCACCATCAACATCATCACCACCACCATCACCATCAACATCACCATCAACATCGCCTCGCCGCTGTGATGGTCCCGGCACCTACATCACCATCATCATCACTATCATCACCATCAACATCACCATCATCACCACCACCATCACCATCAACATCACCATCAACATCGCCTCGCCGCTGTGATGGTCCCAGCACCTACATCACCATCAACATCACCATCATCAACATCACCATCACCATCAACATCACCATCAACATCATCACCACCATCACCACCACCATCACCATCAACATCGCCTCGCCGCTGTGATGGTCCCGGCACCTACATCACCATCATCAACATCACCATCAACATCAACATCATCAACATCAACATCACCATCAACATCACCATCAACATCAACATCACCATCAACACCACCATCACCATCAACATCGCCTCGCCGCTGTGATGGTCCCGGCACCTACATCACCATCAACATCACCATCAACATCATCAACATCATCAACATCACCATCAACATCACCATCAACATCGCCTCGCCGCTGTGATGGTCCCGGCACCTACATCACCATCATCATCACCATCACCATCAACATCACCATCACCATCAACATCGCCTCGCCGCTGTGATGGTCCCGGCACCTACATCACCATCAACATCACCATCACCATCAACATCGCCTCGCCGCTGTGATGGTCCCGGCACCTACATCACCATCAACATCACCATCACCATCAACATCACCATCACCATCAACATCGCCTCGCCGCTGTGATGGTCCCGGCACCTACATCACCATCAACATCACCATCAACATCACCATCACCATCAACATCACCATCATCATCAACATCATCAACATCACCATCAACAACATCACCACCATCACCATCAACATCAACATCGCCTCGCCGCTGTGATGGTCCCGGCACCTACATCACCATCAACATCACCATCAACATCACCATCAACATCACCATCAACAACATCACCATCAACATCGCCTCGCCGCTGTGATGGTCCCGGCACCTACATCACCATCAACATCACCATCAACATCACCATCAACATCACCATCATCAACATCACCATCAACATCACCATCACCATCAACATCACCATCATCATCAACATCATCAACATCACCATCAACAACATCACCACCATCAACATCAACATCGCCTCGCCGCTGTGATGGTCCCGGCACCTACATCACCATCAACATCACTATCAACATCACCATCAACATCACCATCAACATCAACATCACCATCAACATCACCATCACCATTAACATCAACATCACCATCATCATCAACATCATCATCAACATCAACATCACCATCATCATCAACATCATCAACATCACCATCATCAACAACATCACCACCATCAACATCACCATCATCAACATCATCAACACCACCATCAACATCACCATCATCATCATCATCAACAACATCACCATCATCAACATCACCACCATCACCATCAACATCACCATCACCATCATCAACATCACGACAATCACCATCAACATCATCACCATCAACACCACCATCAACATCACCACCATCAACATCACCACCATCACCATCAACATCATCACCATCAACACCACCATCAACATCAACATCGCCTCACAGCTGTGATGGTCCCGGCACCTACATCACCATCAACATCATCAACATCACCATCACCATCATCACCATCATCACCATCAACATCACCATGAACATCGCCTCACCGCTGTGATGGTAACGGCACCTACATCACCATCAACATCACCATCACCAACATCACCACCATCAACATCAACATGACCATCACCACTATCACCACCCCCAACAATATCACCACCATCATAAACAAGTGAGTGGGTGAGTGAGTGTGTGAGTGAGTGGGTGATTGAGTGAGTGGGTGAGCGAGTGGGTGAGTGAGTGGGTGAGTGTGTGAGTGAGTGGGTGGGTGATTGAGTGAGTGGGTGAGCGAGTGGGTGAGTGAGTGGGTGAGTGAGTGTGTGAGTGAGTGGGTGATTGAGTGAGTGGGTGAGCGAGTGGGTGAGTGAGTGAGTGAGTGTGTGAGTGAGTGGGTGGGTGATTGAGTGAGTGGGTGAGCGAGTGGGTGAGTGAGTGGGTGAGTGTGTGAGTGAGTGGGTGGGTGATTGAGTGAGTGGGTGAGCGAGTGGGTGAGTGAGTGGGTGAGTGTGTGAGTGAGTGGGTGGGTGATTGAGTGAGTGGGTGAGCGAGTGGGTGAGTGAGTGGGTGAGTGTGTGAGTGAGTGGGTGGGTGATTGAGTGAGTGGGTGAGCGAGTGGGTGAGTGAGTGAGTGAGTGTGTGAGTGAGTGGGTGGGTGATTGAGTGTGTGGGTGAGCGAGTGGGTGAGTGAGTGGGTGAGTGGGTGGGTGATTGAGTGAGTGGGTGAGCGAGTGGGTGAGTGAGTGGGTGAGTGTGTGAGTGAGTGGGTGGGTGATTGAGTGAGTGGGTGAGCGAGTGGGTGAGTGAGTGGGTGAGTGTGTGAGTGAGTGGGTGGGTGATTGAGTGAGTGGGTGAGCGAGTGGGTGAGTGAGTGGGTGAGTGTGTGAGTGAGTGGGTGGGTGATTGAGTGAGTGGGTGAGCGAGTGGGTGAGTGAGTGAGTGAGTGTGTGAGTGAGTGGGTGGGTGATTGAGTGAGTGGGTGAGCGAGTGGGTGAGTGAGTGAGTGAGTGTGTGAGTGAGTGGGTGGGTGATTGAGTGAGTGGGTGAGCGAGTGGGTGAGTGAGCGAGTGAGTGGGTGAGTGTGTGAGTGAGTGTGTGAGCGAGCGTGTGAGTGAGTGTGTGAGTGAGAGAGTGTGTGAGTGAGTGAGTGTGTGAGTGAGCGAGTGAGCGAGTGTGTGAGTGAGTGAGCGGGTGTGTGAGTGAGCGAGCGAGCGAGCGAGTGTGTGAGCGAGTGGGTGAGCGAGTGGGTGAGTCCACCTTGTGTACAGGTAGTGGGTGAGCGAGCGGGCTGTGTGCCGCTCACTCCGTGGCACCCCCAGAGTGTCCCACACCGCCCTGAGTGGGTGAGTGAGTGAATGAGCGAGCGAGCGAGCGAGCGAGTGTGTGAGTGGGTGAGCGAGTGAGCGAGTGTGTGAGTGAATGAGCGAGTGTGTGAGTGAGCGAGCGAGCGAGCGAGCGTGTGAGTGAGTGGGTGAGCGAGCGGGTGAGTCCACCTTGTGTACAGGTAGTGGGTGAGCGAGCGGGCTGTGTGCCGCTCACTCCGTGGCACCCCCAGAGTGTCCCACACCGCCCTGAGTGGGTGAGTGAGTGAATGGGTGTGTGAGTGTGTGTGTGAGTGAGTGTGTGAGTGAGCGAGTGAGCGAGTGGGTGAGTGGGTGAGCGAGCGGGTGAGTCCACCTTGTGTACAGGTAGTGGGTGAGCGAGCGGGCTGTGTGCCGCTCACTCCGTGGCACCCCCAGAGTGTCCCACACCGCCCTGAGTGGGTGAGTGAGTGAATGGGTGTGTGAGTGAGTGTGTGAGTGAGCGAGTGGGTGAGTGGGTGAGTGGGTGAGCGAGCGGGTGAGTCCACCTTGTGTACAGGTAGTGGGTGAGCGAGCGGGCTGTGTGCCGCTCACTCCGTGGCACCCCCAGAGTGTCCCACACCGCCCTGAGTGGGTGAGTGAGTGAATGAGCGAGCGAGAGAGCGAGTGGGTGAGTGGGTGAGCGAGCGGGTGAGTCCACCTTGTGTACAGGTAGTGGGTGAGCGAGCGGGCTGTTGCCGCTCACTCCGTGGCACCCCCAGAGTGTCCCACACCGCTCTGGGCACGTGCACACGACCATCACCACCTTGCTCCTCCAACAGCGAGCCAAGGCTGTAGAGCCCCTGAGCACACAGACACAGGCAAAGGTCCCCCGTGTAGCCTCAACGCAAGCTAGGGGCAAGTGCTGTAGAGACCCCTGAGCACACAGACACAGGCAAAGGTCCCCCGTGTAGCCTCAACGCAAGCTAGGGGCAAGTGCTGTAGAGCCCCTGAGCACACAGACACAGGCAAAGGTCCCCCGTGTAGCCTCAACGCAAGCTAGGGGCAAGTGCTGTAGAGCCCCTGAGCACACAGACACAGGCAAAGGTCCCCCGTGTAGCCTCAACGCAAGCTAGGGGCAAGTGCTGTAGAGCCCCTGAGCACACAGACACAGGCAAAGGTCCCCCGTGTAGCCTCAACGCAAGCTAGGGGCAAGTGCTGTAGAGCCCCTGAGCACACAGACACAGGCAAAGGTCCCCCGTGTAGCCTCAACGCAAGCTAGGGGCAAGTGCTGTAGAGCCCCTGAGCACACAGACACAGGCAAAGGTCCCCCGTGTAGCCTCAACGCAAGCTAGGGGCAAGTGCTGTAGAGCCCCTGAGCACACAGACACAGGCAAAGGTCCCCCGTGTAGCCTCAACGCAAGCTAGGGGCAAGTGCTGTAGAGCCCCTGAGCACACAGACACAGGCAAAGGTCCCCCGTGTAGCCTCAACGCAAGCTAGGGGCAAGTGCTGTAGAGCCCCTGAGCACACAGACACAGGCAAAGGTCCCCCGTGTAGCCTCAACGCAAGCTAGGGGCAAGTGCTGTAGAGCCCCTGAGCACACAGACACAGGCAAAGGTCCCCCGTGTAGCCTCAACGCAAGCTAGGGGCAAGTGCTGTAGAGCCCCTGAGCACACAGACACAGGCAAAGGTCCCCCGTGTAGCCTCAACGCAAGCTAGGGGCAAGTGCTGTAGAGCCCCTGAGCACACAGACACAGGCAAAGGTCCCCCGTGTAGCCTCAACGCAAGCTAGGGGCAAGTGCTGTAGAGCCCCTGAGCACACAGACACAGGCAAAGGTCCCCCGTGTAGCCTCAACGCAAGCTAGGGGCAAGTGCTGTAGAGCCCCTGAGCACACAGACACAGGCAAAGGTCCCCCGTGTAGCCTCAACGCAAGCTAGGGGCAAGTGCTGTAGAGCCCCTGAGCACACAGACACAGGCAAAGGTCCCCCGTGTAGCCTCAACGCAAGCTAGGGGCAAGTGCTGTAGAGCCCCTGAGCACACAGACACAGGCAAAGGTCCCCCGTGTAGCCTCAACGCAAGCTAGGGGCAAGTGCTGTAGAGACCCTGAGCACACAGACACAGGCAAAGGTCCCCCGTGTAGCCTCAACGCAAGCTAGGGGCAAGTGCTGTAGAGACCCTGAGCACACAGACACAGGCAAAGGTCCCCCGTGTAGCCTCAACGCAAGCTAGGGGCAAGTGCTGTAGAGACCCTGAGCACACAGACACAGGCAAAGGTCCCCCGTGTAGCCTCAACGCAAGCTAGGGGCAAGTGCTGTAGAGACCCTGAGCACACAGACACAGGCAAAGGTCCCCCGTGTAGCCTCAACGCAAGCTAGGGGCAAGTGCTGTAGAGACCCTGAGCACACAGACACAGGCAAAGGTCCCCCGTGTAGCCTCAACGCAAGCTAGGGGCAAGTGCTGTAGAGCCCCTGAGCACACAGACACAGGCAAAGGTCCCCCGTGTAGCCTCAACGCAAGCTAGGGGCAAGTGCTGTAGAGCCCCTGAGCACACAGACACAGGCAAAGGTCCCCCGTGTAGCCTCAACGCAAGCTAGGGGCAAGTGCTGTAGAGACCCTGAGCACACAGACACAGGCAAAGGTCCCCCGTGTAGCCTCAACGCAAGCTAGGGGCAAGTGCTGTAGAGCCCCTGAGCACACAGACACAGGCAAAGGTCCCCCGTGTAGCCTCAACGCAAGCTAGGGGCAAGTGCTGTAGAGCCCCTGAGCACACAGACACAGGCAAAGGTCCCCCGTGTAGCCTCAACGCAAGCTAGGGGCAAGTGCTGTA
>NW_027621643.1:0-37459 GCF_964198595.1 Lampetra fluviatilis | reverse complement strand
GGACCAGCACCCCTGAAATTAGTCTAGAACAGCTGCAAAAGTCCAGGCCAGAAAAAAATGTTGCTTTTTTGTTGACCAGTGTAATCATCCACACAGTGTATAGTTGACCAGTGTAGTTGACCAGTGTGTAGTTGACCAGTGTGTAGTTGACCAGTGTGTAGTTGACCAGTGTGTAGTTGACCAGTGAATAGTTGACCAGTGAATAGTTGACCAGTGTGTAGTTGACCATAGTTGACCAGTGTGTAGTTGACCAGTGATATAGTTGACCAGTAAATAGTTGACCAGTGTGTAGTTGACCAGTGTGTAGTTGACCAGTGAATAGTTGACCAGTGTGTAGTTGACCATAGTTGACCAGTGTGTAGTTGACCAGTGATATAGTTGACCAGTGATATAGTTGAACAGTGTAGTGTAGAATGCTGTGAGCAGGCCAAGCTGGTTCCAGCCGGCCTGTGGCCACCAACAGGATGGTACAGGATGGTACAGGCTGCTGCTGCTGCATACAACGTGACGTGGCCAACGTGAACCCGGCTGACTTGAGAAAGAGAGGGGGGGGGGACTGGGGGAGTGAGGAGAGAGACAAGGGAGGGAGGGAGGGAGAGAGACAGAGAGAGAGACAGAGAGACATAGAGAGACAGAGAGAGAGACAGAGAGACAGAGAGAGAGACAGTGAGAGACACAGAGAGAGACAGTGAGAGAGACACAGAGAGAGACAGAGAGAGACACAGAGAGAGACACAGAGAGAGACAGAGAGAGACACAGAGAGAGACACAGAGAGAGACAGTGAGAGAGACAGTGAGAGAGACAGAGAGACACAGAGAGACACAGAGAGAGACAGAGAGACAGAGAGACACAGAGAGAGACACAGAGAGACACAGAGAGAGACAGAGAGAGACACACAGAGAGAGACACAGAGAGAGACACAGAGAGACACAGAGATAGACAGAGAGGGACAGAGAGAGACAGAGAGACACAGAGAGAGACAGAGAGAGAGACAGAGAGAGACAGAGATAGACAGAGAGACAGAGAGAGACAGAGAGAGACAGAGAGAGACAGGGGGAGATAGGAGAGAGACGGAGTGAGAGAGACAGAGAGAGACAGAGTGAGAGACACAGAGACACAGAGACAGAGAGAGACAGGGGGACACAGAGAGAGACAGAGAGAGACAGAGTGAGAGACACAGAGACAGAGAGAGACAGGGGGACACAGAGAGAGACAGAGAGACAGAGAGAGACGGAGTGAGAGACAGAGAGACAGAGTGAGACATAGAGACAGAGAGACAGAGAGGGACAGAGAGAGACGGAGTGAGAGACAGAGAGACACAGAGAGAGACAGAGAGACAGAGAGAGACACAGAGACAGAGAGACAGAGAGAGACACAGAGACAGAGAGAGACAGAGAGACACAAAGACACAGAGACACAGAGACAGAGAGAAAGACGGAGTGAGAGACAGAGAGAGACAGAAAGACAGAGACAGAGAGAGACAGAGAGAGGGGGGAGGGGGGGGAGAGGGGGGGGAGGATGAGGGGAGGGGGGAGAGGATGGGGGGGGGGATGGGGGGGGGCAGTGACCGCTTGTGGCTCTGGGACGCGTCGTCCCAGAGTCAAGGGCGTTGAAGTCGAGAGCCACGTGCAGTGGGGGGTGACAGTGGGGGGTGACAGTGTGGGGTGACAGTGTGGGGGTGACAGTGTGGGGGGTGACAGTGGGGGGTGACAGTGCGGGGTGACAGTGCGGGGTGACAGTGGGGGGTGACAGTGTGGGGTGACAGTGTGGGGGTGACAGTGTGGGGGTGACAGTGTGGGGTGACAGTGTGGGGTGACAGTGTGGGGTGACAGTGGGGGGTGACAGTGTGGGGGTGACAGTGTGGGGGTGACAGTGTGGGGTGACAGTGTGGGGTGACAGTGGGGGGTGACAGTGTGGGGTGACAGTGCGGGGTGACAGTGGGGGGTGACAGTGGGGGGTGACAGTGGGGGGTGACAGTGCGGGGTGACAGTGCGGGGTGACAGTGGGGGGTGACAGTGTGGGGTGACAGTGGGGGGTGACAGTGTGGGGTGACAGTGCGGGGTGACAGTGGGGGGTGACAGTGGGGGGTGACAGTGGGGGGTGACAGTGTGGGGGGGGGGGGGGTGAGGGGGGTGACAGTGTGGGGTGACAGTGGGGGGTGACAGTGGGGGGTGACAGTGGGGGGTGACAGTGTGGGGTGACAGTGGGGGGTGACAGTGGGGGGTGACAGTGGGGGGTGACAGTGGGGGGTGACAGTGTGGGGGGGGGGGGGTGAGGGGGGTGACAGTGTGGGGTGACAGTGGGGGGTGACAGTGGGGGGTGACAGTGTGGGGTGACAGTGTGGGGGTGACAGTGTGGGGTGACAGTGTGGGGGTGACAGTGGGGGGTGACAGTGGGGGGTGACAGTGTGGGGTGACAGTGTGGGGTGACAGTGGGGGGTGACAGTGTGGGGTGACAGTGCGGGGTGACAGTGGGGGGTGACAGTGGGGGGTGACAGTGTGGGGTGACAGTGTGGGGTGACAGTGGGGGGTGACAGTGTGGGGTGACAGTGCGGGGTGACAGTGGGGGGTGACAGTGTGGGGTGACAGTGTGGGGTGACAGTGTGGGGTGACAGTGGGGGGTGACAGTGTGGGGTGACAGTGGGGGTGACAGTGGGGGGTGACAGTGCGGGGGTGACAGTGCGGGGTGACAGTGCGGGGTGACAGTGTGGGGTGACAGTGTGGGGTGACAGTGTGGGGTGACAGTGGGGGGTGACAGTGGGGGGTGACAGTGCGGGGTGACAGTGGGGGTGACAGTGTGGGGTGACAGTGTGGGGTGACAGTGTGGGGTGACAGTGGGGGGTGACAGTGCGGGGTGACAGTGGGGGTGACAGTGTGGGGTGACAGTGGGGGGTGACAGTGTGGGGTGACAGTGGGGGGTGACAGTGTGGGGTGACAGTGTGGGGTGACAGTGTGGGGTGACAGTGGGGGGTGACAGTGCGGGGTGACAGTGGGGGTGACAGTGTGGGGTGACAGTGTGGGGTGACAGTGTGGGGTGACAGTGGGGGGTGACAGTGTGGGGTGACAGTGGGGGGTGACAGTGGGGGGTGACAGTGGGGGGTGACAGTGGGGGGTGACAGTGGGGGGTGACAGTGGGGGTGACAGTGGGGGGTGACAGTGCGGGGTGACAGTGGGGGGTGACAGTGTGGGGTGACAGTGGGGGGTGACAGTGGGGGGGTGACAGTGGGGGGTGACAGTGGGGGGTGACAGTGGGGGGTGACAGTGCGGGGTGACAGTGCGGGGTGACAGTGCGGGGTGACAGTGTCGGGTGACAGTGTCGGGTGACAGTGTGGGGTGACAGTGTGGGGTGACAGTGTGGGGTGACAGTGGGGGGTGACAGTGGGGGGTGACAGTGGGGGGTGACAGTGGGGGGTGACAGTGGGGGGTGACAGTGGGGGGTGACAGTGTGGGGTGACAGTGTGGGGGTGACAGTGGGGGGTGACAGTGCGGGGTGACAGTGTGGGGTGACAGTGGGGGGTGACAGTGGGGGGTGACAGTGTGGGGTGACAGTGGGGGGTGACAGTGGGGGGTGACAGTGGGGGGGTGACAGTGTGGGGTGACAGTGTGGGGGTGACAGTGGGGGGTGACAGTGGGGGGTGACAGTGGGGGGTGACAGTGTGGGGGTGACAGTGGGGGGTGACAGTGGGGGGTGACAGTGGGGGGTGACAGTGGGGGGTGACAGTGTGGGGGGGGGGGGGGTGAGGGGGGTGACAGTGTGGGGTGACAGTGGGGGGTGACAGTGGGGGGTGACAGTGTGGGGTGACAGTGTGGGGTGACAGTGTGGGGGTGACAGTGGGGGGTGACAGTGGGGGGTGACAGTGGGGGGTGACAGTGGGGGGTGACAGTGTGGGGGGGGGGGGTGAGGGGGGTGACAGTGTGGGGTGACAGTGGGGGGTGACAGTGGGGGGTGACAGTGGGGGGGTGACAGTGTGGGGTGACAGTGCGGGGTGACAGTGGGGGGTGACAGTGCGGGGTGACAGTGGGGGGTGACAGTGGGGGGGTGACAGTGCGGGGTGACAGTGGGGGGTGACAGTGTGGGGTGACAGTGGGGGGTGACAGTGCGGGGTGACAGTGGGGGGTGACAGTGTGGGGTGACAGTGCGGGGTGACAGTGGGGGGTGACAGTGCGGGGTGACAGTGGGGGGTGACAGTGCGGGGTGACAGTGGGGGGTGACAGTGCGGGGTGACAGTGGGGGGTGACAGTGTGGGGTGACAGTGGGGGGTGACAGTGCGGGGTGACAGTGGGGGGTGACAGTGCGGGGGTGACAGTGGGGGGTGACAGTGTGGGGTGACAGTGCGGGGTGACAGTGGGGGGTGACAGTGTGGGGTGACAGTGTGGGGTGACAGTGCGGGGTGACAGTGGGGGGTGACAGTGGGGGGTGACAGTGGGGGGGGTGACAGTGGGGGGTGACAGTGGGGGGTGACAGTGGGGGGGTGACAGTGCGGGGTGACAGTGGGGGGTGACAGTGGGGGGTGACAGTGGGGGGTGACAGTGGGGGGTGACAGTGGGGGGTGACAGTGCGGGGTGACAGTGCGGGGTGACAGTGCGGGGTGACAGTGCGGGGTGACAGTGCGGGGTGACAGTGTGGGGTGACAGTGCGGGGTGACAGTGGGGGTGACAGTGGGGGGTGACAGTGTGGGGTGACAGTGGGGGGTGACAGTGTGGGGTGACAGTGTGGGGTGACAGTGGGGGGTGACAGTGGGGGGTGACAGTGGGGGGTGACAGTGGGGGGTGACAGTGGGGGGTGACAGTGGGGGGGTGACAGTGTGGGGGGTGACAGTGTGGGGGGTGACAGTGGGGGGTGACAGTGTGGGGTGACAGTGTGGGGTGACAGTGGGGGGTGACAGTGGGGGGTGACAGTGGGGGGTGACAGTGGGGGGTGACAGTGGGGGGTGACAGTGGGGGGTGACAGTGGGGGGTGACAGTGGGGGGTGACAGTGGGGGGTGACAGTGGGGGGTGACAGTGGGGGGTGACAGTGGGGGGTGACAGTGTGGGGTGACAGTGTGGGGTGACAGTGTGGGGGTGACAGTGGGGGGTGACAGTTTGGGGGGTGACAGTGGGGGGTGACAGTGTGGGGGGTGACAGTGGGGGGTGACAGTGTGGGGTGACGGTGTGGGGTGACAGTGTGGGGTGACAGTGTGGGGTGACAGTGTGGGGTGACAGTGTGGGGTGACAGTGTGGGGGGTGACAGTGGGGGGTGACAGTGTGGGGTGACAGTGCGGGGTGACAGTGGGGGGTGACAGTGGGGGGTGACAGTGTGGGGGTGACAGTGGGGGGTGACAGTGGGGGGGTGACAGTGGGGGGGTGACAGTGGGGGGTGACAGTGTGGGGTGACAGTGTGGGGTGACAGTGGGGGGGTGACAGTGGGGGGTGACAGTGGGGGGTGACAGTGTGGGGTGACAGTGGGGGGTGACAGTGGGGGGTGACAGTGCGGGGTGACAGTGGGGGGTGACAGTGCGGGGTGACAGTGGGGGGTGACAGTGGGGGGTGACAGTGTGGGGGGTGACAGTGGGGGGTGACAGTGTGGGGGGTGACAGTGTGGGGTGACAGTGTGGGGTGACAGTGTGGGGTGACAGTGTGGGGTGACAGTGTGGGGTGACAGTGTGGGGTGACAGTGTGGGGTGACAGTGGGGGGTGACAGTGTGGGGGGTGACAGTGGGGGGTGACAGTGTGGGGGGTGACAGTGCGGGGTGACAGTGTGGGGTGACAGTGGGGGGTGACAGTGGGGGGTGACAGTGTGGGGTGACAGTGTGGGGTGACAGTGTGGGGTGACAGTGTGGGGTGACAGTGGGGGGTGACAGTGTGGGGTGACAGTGTGGGGTGACAGTGGGGGGTGACAGTGTGGGGTGACAGTGTGGGGTGACAGTGTGGGGTGACAGTGTGGGGTGACAGTGGGGGGTGACAGTGGGGGGTGACAGTGTGGGGTGACAGTGTGGGGTGACAGTGTGGGGTGACAGTGTGGGGTGACAGTGTGGGGGTGACAGTGGGGGGTGACAGTGGGGGGTGACAGTGGGGGGTGACAGTGCGGGGTGACAGTGGGGGGTGACAGTGTGGGGTGACAGTGGGGGGTGACAGTGGGGGGTGACAGTGGGGGGTGACAGTGTGGGGTGACAGTGGGGGGTGACAGTGCGGGGTGACAGTGGGGGGTGACAGTGTGGGGGGTGACAGTGGGGGGTGACAGTGGGGGGTGACAGTGGGGGGTGACAGTGTGGGGGGTGACAGTGGGGGGTGACAGTGGGGGGTGACAGTGGGGGGTGACAGTGCGGGGTGACAGTGCGGGGTGACAGTGCGGGGTGACAGTGCGGGGTGACAGTGCGGGGTGACAGTGTGGGGTGACAGTGCGGGGTGACAGTGGGGGTGACAGTGGGGGGTGACAGTGTGGGGTGACAGTGGGGGGTGACAGTGTGGGGTGACAGTGTGGGGTGACAGTGGGGGGTGACAGTGGGGGGTGACAGTGGGGGGTGACAGTGGGGGGTGACAGTGGGGGGTGACAGTGGGGGGTGACAGTGTGGGGGGTGACAGTGTGGGGGGTGACAGTGGGGGGTGACAGTGTGGGGTGACAGTGGGGGGTGACAGTGGGGGGTGACAGTGGGGGGTGACAGTGTGGGGGTGACAGTGGGGGGTGACAGTGGGGGGTGACAGTGGGGGGTGACAGTGGGGGGTGACAGTGGGGGGTGACAGTGGGGGGTGACAGTGGGGGGTGACAGTGGGGGGTGACAGTGGGGGGTGACAGTGTGGGGTGACAGTGTGGGGTGACAGTGGGGGGTGACAGTGGGGGGTGACAGTGGGGGGTGACAGTGGGGGGTGACAGTGGGGGGTGACAGTGGGGGGTGACAGTGGGGGGTGACAGTGGGGGGTGACAGTGTGGGGGGTGACAGTGTGGGGGGTGACAGTGGGGGGTGACAGTGTGGGGTGACAGTGGGGGGTGACAGTGGGGGGTGACAGTGGGGGGTGACAGTGGGGGGTGACAGTGTGGGGTGACAGTGGGGGGTGACAGTGGGGGGTGACAGTGTGGGGGTGACAGTGGGGGGTGACAGTGGGGGGTGACAGTGGGGGGTGACAGTGGGGGGTGACAGTGGGGGGTGACAGTGGGGGGTGACAGTGGGGGGTGACAGTGGGGGGTGACAGTGGGGGGTGACAGTGGGGGTGACAGTGTGGGGGGGGGGGGTGAGGGGGGTGACAGTGTGGGGGGGGGGGTGAGGGGGGTGACAGTGGGGGGTGACAGTGGGGGGTGACAGTGGGGGGGGGGGGTGAGGGGGGTGACAGTGTGGGGGGGGGGGTGAGGGGGGTGACAGTGGGGGGTGACAGTGGGGGGTGACAGTGGGGGGGGGGGGGGGTGAGGAGTGGGTGAGTGGGTGGGTGGGTGGGTGAGGGGGTAAGAGGTAAGTGAGTGGGTGAGTGGGTGGGTGAGTGGGTGGGTGAGTGGGTAGGGGGTGAGTGGGTAGGGGGTGAGTGGGTGGGTGAGTGAGGGGGTGGGTGGGTGAGTGAGGGGGTGAGTGAGGGGGTGAGTGAGTGGGTGGGTGAGTGAGTGGGTGAGTGAGGGGGTGAGTGGGTGAGTGTGTGAGGGGGTGAGTGGGTGAGAGGGTGAGTGGGTAGGAGGTCAGTGGGTGAGTGGGTGAGGGGGTGGGTGGGTGGATGAGGGTTTTAGTGGGTCGGTGGATGAGTGGGTAGGGGGTGAGTGGGTGAGTGGGTGAGTGAGTGGGTGGGTGAGTGAGTGGGTGGGTGAGGGGGTGAGTGGGTGAGTGTGTGAGGGGGTGAGTGGGTGAGAGGGTGAGTGGGTAGGAGGTCAGTGGGTGAGTGGGTGAGGGGGTGGGTGGGTGGATGAGGGTTTTAGTGGGTCGGTGGATGAGTGGGTAGGGGGTGAGTGGGTGAGTGAGTGGGTGAGTGAGTGGGTGAGTGAGTGGGTGAGTGGGTAGGAGGTAAGTGAGTGGGTGAGGGGGTGGGTGAGTGGGTGGGTGGGTGAGTGAGTGGGTGGGTGAGGGGGTGGGTGAGTGGGTGGGTGGGTGAGTGAGTGGGTGAGTGGGTGAGTGGGTGGGTGAGTGGGTAGGTGAGTGGGTAGGAGGTAAGTGAGTGGGTGGGGGGGTCAGTGGGTGGGAAGGTCAGTGGGTGGGTGAGTAGGTGAGTGGGTGGTTGAGTGGGTGAGTTGGTGAGGGGGTGAGTGGGTGAGTGGATGAGTGGGTAGGGGATGAGTGGGTGAGTGAGTGGGTGAGTGAGTGGGTGAGTGAGTGGGTGAGTGAGTGGGTGGGTGAGTGAGTGGGTGGGTGAGGGGGTGAGTGGGTGGGTGGATGAGGGTGTTAGTGGGTCGGTGGATGAGTGGGTAGGGGGTGAGTGGGTGAGTGGGTGAGTGAGTGGGTGAGTGAGTGGGTGGGTGAGTGAGTGGGTGGGTGAGGGGGTGAGTGGGTGAGTGTGTGAGGGGGTGAGTGGGTGAGAGGGTGAGTGGGTAGGAGGTCAGTGGGTGAGTGGGTGAGGGGGTGGGTGGGTGGATGAGGGTGTTAGTGGGTCGGTGGATGAGTGGGTAGGGGGTGAGTGGGTGAGTGAGTGGGTGAGTGAGTGGGTGAGTGAGTGGGTGAGTGAGTGGGTAGGAGGTAAGTGAGTGGGTGAGGGGGAGGGTGAGTGGGTGGGTGGGTGAGTGGGTGGGTGAGGGGGTGGGTGGGTGGGTGAGGGGGTGGGTGAGTGGGTGGGTGGGTGAGTGAGTGGGTGAGTGGGTGAGTGGGTGGGTGAGTGGGTAGGTGAGTGGGTAGGAGGTAAGTGAGTGGGTAGGGGGTGAGTGGGTGAGTGGGTGAGTGAGTGGGTGGGTGAGTGGGTGGGTGAGGGGGTGAGTGGGTGAGTGTGTGAGGGGGTGAGTGGGTGAGAGGGTGAGTGGGTAGGAGGTCAGTGGGTGAGTGGGTGAGTGGGTGAGGGGGTGGGTGGGTGGATGAGGGTGTTAGTGGGTCGGTGGATGAGTGGGTAGGGGGTGAGTGGGTGAGTGAGTGGGTGAGTGAGTGGGTGAGTGAGTGGGTGAGTGAGTGGGTGAGTGAGTGGGTGAGTGAGTGGGTGAGTGAGTGGGTAGGAGGTAAGTGAGTGGGTGAGGGGGTGGGTGAGTGGGTGGGTGGGTGAGTGAGTGGGTGGGTGAGGGGGTGGGTGAGTGGGTGGGTGGGTGAGTGAGTGGGTGAGTGGGTGAGTAGGTGGGTGAGTGGGTAGGTGAGTGGGTAGGAGGTAAGTGAGTGGGTGGGGGGGTCAGTGGGTGGGGGGGTCAGTGGGTGGGTGAGTAGGTGAGTGGGTGGTTGAGTGGGTGAGTTGGTGAGGGGGTGAGTGGGTGAGTGGATGAGTGGGTAAGGGGTGAGTGGGTGAGTGAGTGGGTGAGTGAGTGGGTGAGTGAGTGGGTGAGTGAGTGGGTGGGTGAGTGGGTGGGTGAGGGGGTGAGTGGGTGGGTGGATGAGGGTGTTAGTGGGTCGGTGGATGAGTGGGTAGGGGGTGAGTGGGTGAGTGGGTGAGTGAGTGGGTGAGTGAGTGGGTGGGTGAGTGAGTGGGTGGGTGAGGGGGTGAGTGGGTGAGTGTGTGAGGGGGTGAGTGGGTGAGAGGGTGAGTGGGTAGGAGGTCAGTGGGTGAGTGGGTGAGGGGGTGGGTGGGTGGATGAGGGTGTTAGTGGGTCGGTGGATGAGTGGGTAGGGGGTGAGTGGGTGAGTGAGTGGGTGAGTGAGTGGGTGAGTGAGTGGGTGAGTGGGTAGGAGGTAAGTGAGTGGGTGAGGGGGTGGGTGAGTGGGTGGGTGGGTGAGTGAGTGGGTGGGTGAGGGGGTGGGTGAGTGGGTGGGTGGGTGAGTGAGTGGGTGAGTGGGTGAGTGGGTGGGTGAGTGGGTAGGTGAGTGGGTAGGAGGTAAGTGAGTGGGTGGGGGGGTCAGTGGGTGGGGGGGTCAGTGGGTGGGTGAGTAGGTGAGTGGGTGGTTGAGTGGGTGAGTTGGTGAGGGGGTGAGTGGGTGAGTGGATAGGGGGTGAGTGGGTGAGTGAGTGGGTGAGTGAGTGGGTGAGTGAGTGGGTGAGTGAGTGGGTGGGTGAGTGGGTGGGTGAGGGGGTGAGTGGGTGGGTGGATGAGGGTGTTAGTGGGTCGGTGGATGAGTGGGTAGGGGGTGAGTGGGTGAGTGGGTGAGTGAGTGGGTGAGTGAGTGGGTGGGTGAGTGAGTGGGTGGGTGAGGGGGTGAGTGGGTGAGTGTGTGAGGGGGTGAGTGGGTGAGAGGGTGAGTGGGTAGGAGGTCAGTGGGTGAGTGGGTGAGTGGGTGAGGGGGTGGGTGGGTGGATGAGGGTGTTAGTGGGTCGGTGGATGAGTGGGTAGGGGGTGAGTGGGTGAATGGGTGAGTGAGTGGGTGAGTGAGTGGGTGAGTGGGTAGGTGAGTGGGTAGGAGGTAAGTGAGTGGGTGGGGGGGTCAGTGGGTGGGGGGGTCAGTGGGTGGGTGAGTAGGTGAGTGGGTGGTTGAGTGGGTGAGTTTGTGAGGGGGTGAGTGGGTGAGTGGGTAGGGGGTGAGTGGGTGAGTGAGTGGGTGAGTGAGTGGGTGAGTGGGTAGGGGGTGAGTGAGTGGGTGAGTGAGTGAGTGGGTGTACGACTACAACATACTGCGTTACATACATTAATACCATGTACTTACCTAACACAATACCACACTGTATTTAACGCAGGCTGACTTACACATCTGTATATACACAATATTAATAAATAAATGCCTTGTCTCTCTAGCGCTATAAATAGCTGCGTATCTGTCTTGTGCATGCCACTGTCTGGATACAACTCTGACGGTATCTCTCTCTCTCCGCATCTCTCTATTTAATTAATCGCATGAACTAATCGACAAAAACTACGATCCGTTCTAGATTTGAAGCTTTCGTGACTGCAAGGGAATCATATTGTTAGGTTTTTTTCGGTCAAGTCACGTAGGTAAAACATCAAAATTAATGAAAATAAAATAAAATAAAAACAAAAACCACGACGTTTCGGAGGCAACACAAGTCTCTCCGTCATCAGGAGACTTGTGTTGCCTCCGAAACGTCGTGATTTTTGCTTTTGTTTTTACCACGACGTTTCGGAGGCAACACAAGTCTCTCCGTCATCAGGAGACTTGTGTTGCCTCCGAAACGTCGTGATTTTTGCTTTTGTTTTTACCACGACGTTTCGGAGGCAACACAAGTCTCTCCGTCATCAGGAGACTTGTGTTGCCTCCGAAACGTCGTGGTTTTTGCTTTTGTTTTTACCACGACGTTTCGGAGGCAACACAAGTCTCTCCGTCATCAGGAGACTTGTGTTGCCTCCGAAACGTCGTGATTTTTGCTTTTGTTTTTACCACGACGTTTCGGAGGCAACACAAGTCTCTCCGTCATCAGGAGACTTGTGTTGCCTCCGAAACGTCGTGATTTTTGCTTTTGTTTTTACCACGACGTTTCGGAGGCAACACAAGTCTCTCCGTCATCAGGAGACTTGTGTTGCCTCCGAAACGTCGTGATTTTTGCTTTTGTTTTTACCACGACGTTTCGGAGGCAACACAAGTCTCTCCGTCATCAGGAGACTTGTGTTGCCTCCGAAACGTCGTGATTTTTGCTTTTGTTTTTACCACGACGTTTCGGAGGCAACACAAGTCTCTCCGTCATCAGGAGACTTGTGTTGCCTCCGAAACGTCGTGATTTTTGCTTTTGTTTTTACCACGACGTTTCGGAGGCAACACAAGTCTCTCCGTCATCAGGAGACTTGTGTTGCCTCCGAAACGTCGTGATTTTTGCTTTTGTTTTTACCACGACGTTTCGGAGGCAACACAAGTCTCTCCGTCATCAGGAGACTTGTGTTGCCTCCGAAACGTCGTGGTTTTTGCTTTTGTTTTTATTTTATTTTCATTAATTTTGATGTTTTACCTACGTGACTTTACCGAAAAAAACTGAGAATAATACGATCCGTGTTCTACTGTGCCAGGGTGTAAGGATCAAAACCACGTGGGGTTGACGTTGTGTGGACATTTATAGCAGCAAAATCCTGTCAGCGCGTCACGTTGATTCTACAAACCCACAGAGACCCACAGAGACCCCCTACTCAGAGACCCCCTACTCAGAGACCCCTACTCAGAGACCCCTACACAGAGACCCCTACACAGAGACCCCTACACAGAGACCCCCTACACAGAGACCCCCTACTCAGAGACCCACAGAGACCCCTACACAGAGACCCCCTACTCAGAGACCCCCTACTCAGAGAACCCTACACAGAGACCCCTACACAGAGACCCACAGAGACCCCTACTCAGAGACCCCTACTCAGAGACCCCTACACAGAGACCCCTACACAGAGACCCCCTACTCAGAGACCCCTACACAGAGACCCACAGAGACCCCCTACTCAGAGACCCCCTACACAGAGACCCCCTACTCAGAGACACACAGAGACCCCTACTCAGAGACCCCTACTCAGAGACCCCTACACAGAGACCCCTACACAGAGACCCCTACACAGAGACCCCCTACTCAGAGACCCGCTACTCAGAGACCCCTACTCAGAGACCCCTACTCAGAGACCCCTACTCAGAGACCCCTACACAGAGACCCCTACACAGAGACCCCTACACAGAGACCCCCTACACAGAGACCCCCTACTCAGAGACCCACAGAGACCCCTACACAGAGACCCCCTACTCAGAGACCCCCTACTCAGAGAACCCTACACAGAGACCCCTACACAGAGACCCACAGAGACCCCTACTCAGAGACCCCTACTCAGAGACCCCTACACAGAGACCCCTACACAGAGACCCCCTACTCAGAGACCCCTACACAGAGACCCACAGAGACCCCCTACTCAGAGACCCCCTACACAGAGACCCCCTACTCAGAGACACACAGAGACCCCTACTCAGAGACCCCTACTCAGAGACCCCTACACAGAGACCCCTACACAGAGACCCCTACACAGAGACCCCCTACTCAGAGACCCGCTACTCAGAGACCCCTACTCAGAGACCCCTACTCAGAGACCCCTACACAGAGACCCCTACTCAGAGACCCCTACACAGAGACCCCTACACAGAGACCCCTACTCAGAGACCCCTACTCAGAGACCCCTACACAGAGACCCCTACTCAGAGACCCCTACACAGAGACCCCTACACAGAGACCCATACACAGAGACCCCTACACAGAGACCCCTACTCAGAGACCCCTACACAGAGACCCCCTACTCAGAGACCCCTACACAGAGACCCCTACACAGAGACCCCTACTCAGAGACCCCTACACAGAGACCCCTACACAGAGACCCCTACTCAGAGACCCCTACACAGAGACCCCTACACAGAGACCCCTACACAGAGACCCCTACTCCGAGACTTACCTAGTTCACTACTTACTAATCCCATATCAGCATTTCCCATAAATATGCTAAATTCCTCTGTTGATATGCAAATTCCTTTGTCAAGGCGCCCTTCCCCCCTCTAACCCAGCAGCTTAAATACACGCTGCCAAGCTTGGTGGTGCTCATTCAGACGCTGTCTTTCCGACAGCCCTGTTCTTCTGAACACCACCAAGCTTGGCAGCGTATATTTAAGTATATATTTAAGTATACACGCTGCCAAGCTTGGTGGTGCTCATTCAGACGCTGTCTTTCCGACAGACCTGTTCTTTTGAACACTACCAAGCTTGGCAGCGTATATTTAAGTATATATTTAAGTATATACGCTGCCAAGCTTGGTGGTGCTCATTCAGACGCTGTCTTTCCGACAGCCCTGTTCTTCTGAACACCACCAAGCTTGGCAGCGTATATTTAAGTATATATTTAAGTATACACGCTGCCAAGCTTGGTGGTGCTCATTCAGACGCTGTCTTTCCGACAGACCTGTTCTTCTGAACACCACCAAGCTTGGCAGCGTATATTTAAGTATATATTTAAGTATACACGCTGCCAAGCTTGGTGGTGCTCATTCAGACGCTGTCTTTCCGACAGACCTGTTCTTTTGAACACTACCAAGCTTGGCAGCGTATATTTAAGTATATATTTAAGTATATACGCTGCCAGGCTTGGTGGTGCTCATTCAGACGCTGTCTTTCCGACAGCCCTGTTCTTCTGAACACCACCAAGCTTGGCAGCGTATATTTAAGTATATATTTAAGTATACACGCTGCCAAGCTTGGTGGTGCTCATTCAGACGCTGTCTTTCCGACAGACCTGTTCTTTTGAACACCACCAAGCTTGGCAGCGTATATTTAAGTATATATTTAAGTATACACGCTGCCAAGCTTGGTGGTGCTCATCCAGACGCTGTCTTTCCGACAGACCTGTTCTTCTGAACACCACCAAGCTTGGCAGCGTATATTTAAGTATATATTTAAGTATACACGCTGCCAAGCTTGGTGGTGCTCATCCAGACGCTGTCTTTCCGACAGACCTGTTCTTCTGAACACCACCAAGCTTGGCAGCGTATATTTAAGTATATATTTAAGTATACACGCTGCCAAGCTTGGTGGTGCTCATTCAGACGCTGTCTTTCCGACAGACCTGTTCTTCTGAACACCACCAAGCTTGGCAGCGTATATTTAAGTATATATTTAAGTATACACGCTGCCAAGCTTGGTGGTGCTCATTCAGACGCTGTCTTTCCGACAGACCTGTTCTTCTGAACACCACCAAGCTTGGCAGCGTATATTTAAGTATATATTTAAGTATACACGCTGCCAAGCTTGGTGGTGCTCATTCAGACGCTGTCTTTCCGACAGACCTGTTCTTCTGAACACCACCAAGCTTGGCAGCGTATATTTAAGTATATATTTAAGTATACACGCTGCCAAGCTTGGTGGTGCTCATTCAGACGCTGTCTTTCCGACAGACCTGTTCTTTTGAACACCACCAAGCTTGGCAGCGTATATTTAAGTATATATTTAAGTATATACGCTGCCAAGCTTGGTGGTGCTCATTCAGACGCTGTCTTTCCGACAGACCTGTTCTTCTGAACACCACCAAGCTTGGCAGCGTATATTTAAGTGTATATTTAAGTATATACGCTGCCAAGCTTGGTGGTGCTCATTCAGACGCTGTCTTTCCGACAGACCTGTTCTTCTGAACACCACCAAGCTTGGCAGCGTATATTTAAGTGTATATTTAAGTATACACGCTGCCAAGCCTGGTGGTGCTCATTCAGACGCTGTCTTTCCGACAGACCTGTTCTTCACCTGAGGACGGCTGCTTGCGTTGTGGCCGAAACGTCGTGAGAATTGTATTTTATTTTTATTATTTTATTATTTCCCTTCTACGTGACTTTACCGAAAGAACCAAGAAGATGAATCCCTGCAGTCACGAAAGCTTTACATCGAAATTTTATTATGTTTTATTTTTATTATTTTATTGTTTTATTTTTATTATTTTATTGTTTTATTTTAATTATTTTATTAAGTTTTATTTTTATTATTTTGTTATGTTTTATTTTTATTATTTTATTGTTTTATTTGTATTATTTTGTTTTATTTTAATTATTTTATTATGTTTTATTTTTATTATTTTGTTATGTTTTATTTTTATTATTTTATCACTTCCCTTCTACGTGACTTTACCGAAAGAACCAAGATGAATCCCTGCAGTCACAAAAGCTTTAAATCGAAATTTTATAGTTTTATTTTTATTATTTTATTAAGTTTCATTTTTATTATTTTATAAAGTTTTATTTTTATTATTTTATTAAGTTTTATTTTTATTATTTTATTATGTTTTATTTTTATTATTTTATTATGTTTTATTTTTATTATTTTGTTACTTCCCTTCTACGTGGCGACTTTACCGAAAGAACCAAGCAGATGAATCCCTGCTGCTGCAGTCACGAACAGCTTTAAATCGAAATTTTATAGTTTTATTTTTATTATTTTATTAAGTTTCATTTTTATTATTTTATTAAGTTTCATTTTTATTATTTTATTAAGTTTCATTTTTATTATTTTATTAAGTTTCATTTTTATTATTTTATTATTTCCCTTCTACGTGATGACTTTACCGAAAGAACCAAGAAGATGAATCCCTGCTGCAGTCACGAAAGCTTTACATCGAAATTTTATTATGTTTTATTTTTATTATTTTATTGTTTTATTTGTATTATTTTGTTTTATTTTTATTATTTTATTATTTCCCTTCTACGTGGCGACTTTACCGAAAGAACCAAGAAGATGAATCCCTGCTGCTGCAGTCACGAAAGAAGCTTTACATCGAAATTCATGTTTTTTTTTCTCCAAATTTTCTCGCTGTGCTTTCCACACCTGATGATGATCGCTTGTGTTGCAATGGAAACGTCGTGAGAATAGTATTTTATTATGTTTTATTATTTTATTATTTCCCTTCTACGTGGCGACTTTACCGAAAGAACCAAGGAGATGAATCCCTGCAGTCACGAAAGAAGCTTTAAATCGAAATTCATGTTTTTTTTTCTCCAAATTTTCTCGCTGTGCTTTCCACACCTGATGATGATCGCTTGTGTTGCAATGGAAACGTCGTGAGAATAGCATTTTATCATGTTTTATTATTTTATTATTTTATTAAGTTTTATTTTTATTATTTTATTAAGTTTCATTTTTATTATTTTATTAAGTTTTCTTTTTATTATTTTATTAAGTTTCATTTTTATTATTTTATTAAGTTTTATTTTTATTATTTTATTAAGTTTCATTTTTATTATTTTATTAAGTTTTATTTTTATTATTTTATTAAGTTTCATTTTTATTATTTTATTAAGTTTTATTATTTTATTATTTCCCTTCTACGTGGCGACTTTACCGAAAGAACCAAGAAGATGAATCCCTGCTGCTGCAGTCACGAAAGAAGCTTTACATCGAAATTCATGTTTTTTTTTCTCCAAATTTTCTCGCTGTGCTTTCCACACCTGATGATGATCGCTTGTGTTGCAATGGAAACGTCGTGAGAATAGTATTTTATTATGTTTTATTATTTTATTATTTCCCTTCTACGTGGCGACTTTACCGAAAGAACCAAGAAGATGAATCCCTGCTGCTGCAGTCACGAAAGAAGCTTTAAATCGAAATTCATGTTTTTTTTTCTCCAAATTTTCTCGTTGTGCTTTCCACACCTGATGATGATCGCTTGTGTTGCAATGGAAACGTCGTGAGAATAGCATTTTATCATGTTTTATTATTTTATTATTTTATTAAGTTTTATTTTTATTATTTTATTAAGTTTCATTTTTATTATTTTATTAAGTTTTCTTTTTATTATTTTATTAAGTTTCATTTTTATTATTTTATTAAGTTTTATTTTTATTATTTTATTAAGTTTCATTTTTATTATTTTATTAAGTTTTATTTTTATTATTTTATTAAGTTTCATTTTTATTATTTTATTAAGTTTTATTTTTATTATTTTATTAAGTTTTATTTTTATTATTTTATTACTTCCCTTCTACGTGGCGACTTTACCGAAAGAACCAAGAAGATGAATCCCTGCTGCTGCAGTCACGAACAGCTTTAAATCGAAATTTTATAGTTTCATTTTTATTATTTTATTAAGTTTTATTTTTATTATTTTATTAAGTTTCATTTTTATTATTTTATTAAGTTTTATTATTTTATTACTTCCCTTCTACGTGGTGACTTTACCGAAAGAACCAAGAAGATGAATCCCTGCTGCAGTCACGAAAGCTTTACATCGAAATTTTATTATGTTTTATTTTTATTATTTTATTGTTTTATTTGTATTATTTTGTTTTATTTTTATTATTTTGTTATGTTTTATTTTTATTATTTTATTACTTCCCTTCTACGTGGTGACTTTACCGAAAGAACCAAGAAGATGAATCCCTGCTGCAGTCACGAAAGCTTTACATCGAAATTTTATTATGTTTTATTTTTATTATTTTATTGTTTTATTTGTATTATTTTGTTTTATTTTTATTATTTTGTTATGTTTTATTTTTATTATTTTATTACTTCCCTTCTACGTGGCTTTACCGAAAGAACCAAGAAGATGAATCCCTGCAGTCACAAAAGCTTTAAATCGAAATTTTATAGTTTTATTTTTATTATTTTATTAAGTTTCATTTTTATTATTTTATTAAGTTCTATTTTATTATTTTATTACTTCCCTTCGACGTGGCGACTTTACCGAAAGAACCAAGCAGATGAATCCCTGCAGTCACGAAAGAAGCTTAAAATCGAAATTCATGTTTTTTTTCTCCAAATTTTCTCGCTGTGCTTTCCACACCTGATGATGATTGCTTGTGTTGCAATGGAAACGTCGTGAGAATAGCATTTTATTATGTTTTATTATTTTATTATTTCCCTTCTACGTGACAACTTTACCGAAAGAACCAAGAAGATGAATCCCTGCAGTCACGAAAGAAGCTTTAAATCGAAATTCATGTTTTTTTTCTCCAAATTTTCTCGCTGTGCTTTCCACACCTGATGATGATCGCTTGTGTTGCAATGGAAACGTCGTGAGAATAGCATTTTATTATGTTTTATTATTTTATTATTTCCCTTCTACGTGGCGACTTTACCGAAAGAACCAAGGAGATGAATCCCTGCTGCTGCAGTCACGAAAGAAGCTTTAAATCGAAATTCATGTTTTTTTTTTCTCTCCAAATTTTCTCGTTGTGCTTTCCACACCTGATGATGATCGCTTGTGTTGCAATGGAAACGTCGTGAGAATAGCATTTTATTATGTTTTATTATTTTATTATGTTCTATTTTATTATTTTATTATTTCCCTTCTACGTGGCGACTTTACCTAAAGAACCAAGAAGATGAATCCCTGCTGCAGTCACGAACAGCTTTATATCGAAATTTTATAGTTTTATTTTTATTATTTTATTATTTCCCTTCTACGTGGCGACTTTACCGAAAGAACCAAGAAGATGAATCCCTGCTGCAGTCACGAACAGCTTTACATCGAAATTTTATAGTTTTATTTTTATTATTTTATTAAGTTTTATTTTTATTATTTTATTATTTCCCTTCTACGTGACTTTAAAATAATTTTAATAAAACATAATCAAAGCATTGTATTTATTTTATAACGTTTTATTTTTATCAATACAAAAATTGTTTTGTATCATGTTTTATTTTTATTATAATAATAAAAATTGTTTTTTTTATTATGTTTTATTTTTATTAATATAAAAAAATGTTTTTTATTTTATTTTTATTATATTATTCTTTCCCTTCTACGTGATGACTTTAAAATAATTTTAATAAAGCATAATAAAATAATTGTATTCATTTTATTATGTTTTATTTTTATTAATATAATGAAAAAATGTTTTTTATTATGTTTTATTTTGATTAATATAAAAAAAAAATTCTATTTTATTACGTTGGATTTTTTTATTTTATTATTTCCCTTCTACGCGACGACTTTACCGAAAGAACCAAGAAGATGCTACTTTGTAGATCTCTTTCAGCAGCCGTGCCTTGCCACCACGCTTCGTGATATCAGCCCAACCACGTTACTGATATCATCATCAGCGTGCGGACATTCACAGCGGCAGCGTGGCGATGTCCATTCTACACGTGGTGGGAGGAAATACAGAGGTCCCAGAGACAAAATCCACGCAGCCACCGCCACCACCACGGTGAGAGAGAGACGCAGACTCCACATGTACAGCAGCAGCAGGCATCATCAGGGGAGGGATCAAACCCACGACCTCCTGCGTACCAGGCGAGGTAGTCAACATCTCACAGGGTCACGGGATTGAACCCACGACCTAATGTGTACCAGGCGAGGTAGTCAACATCTCAACTTCGAACCCACGACCTCCTGAGTACCAGGCGAGGTAGTCAACATCTCACAGGGTCACGGGATTGAACCAACGACCTCCTGTGTACCAGGCGAGGTAGTCAACATCTCACAGGGTCACGGGAATGAACCCACGACCTAATGTGTACCAGGCGAGGTAGTCAACATCTCAATTTCGAACCCACGACCTCCTGCGTACCAGGCGAGGTAGTCAACATCTCACAGGGTCACGGGATTGAACCAACGACCTCCTGTGTACCAGGCGAGGTAGTCAACATCTCACAGGGTCACGGGAATGAACCCACGACCTAATGTGTACCAGGCGAGGTAGTCAACATCTCAACTTCGAACCCACGACCTCCTGTGTACCAGGCGAGGTAGTCAACATCTCACAGGGTCACGGGAATGAACCCACGACCTAATGTGTACCAGGCGAGGTAGTCAACATCTCAATTTCGAACCCACGACCTCCTGCACACCAGGCGAGGTAGTCAACATCTCACAGGGTCACGGGAATGAACCCACGACCTCCTGCGCACCAGGAGGTGGTGATGGTGGTGGTGATGATGTGATGGTGGTGATGGTGGTGGTGATGATGGTGGTGGTGATGGTGGTGATGGTGGTGGTGATGATGGTGGTGGTGATGGAGGTGATGGTGGTGGTGGAGGTGGTGGTGGTGATGATGGTGGTGATCGTGGTGGTGATGGTGGTGGTGATGGTGATGATGGTGGTGATGGAGGTGATGGTGATGATGGTGGTGGTGATGATGGTAGTGATGGTAGTGATAGTGATGATGGTGGTGATGGTAGTGATAGTGATGATGGTAGTGATAGTGATGATGGTGGTGATGGTAGTGATAGTGATGATGGTGGTGATGGTAGTGATGATAGTGATGATGGTGGTGATGGTAGTGATGATAGTGATGATGGTGGTGATAGTGATGGTGGTGGTGATGGTAGTGATGATAGTGATGGTAGTGATGATAGTGATGATGGTGGAGATGGTGATGATGGTGGTGATGATGGTGGAGATAGTGATGGTGGTGGTGATGGTGGTGATGATGGTGGTGGTGATGATGGTAGTGATGGTAGTGATAGTGATGATGGTAGTGATGGTAGAGATGATGGTGGTGATAGTGATGATGGTGGTGATGGTGATGGTAGTGATGGTAGTGATGGTGATGGTGGTGATGATGGTGATGATGGTGATGGTGTGTTCCGTCCTTCACAGGCGCTACTCACTAACAGCACTTGCCCCTACAGCCTGTCAAGGTTACACGGGGGACCTTTACCTTGTGGTGGATGTGGTGGAGGTAGTGGTGGTGGTGGTGGTGATGGAGGTGATGGTGATGATGGTGGTGGTGATGGTGGAGGTGATGGTGATGATGGTGGTGGAGGTGATGGTGGTGATGGTGGTGGTGGTGATGGTGGTGGAGGTGGTGGTGGTGATGATGGTGGTGGTGGTGAGGGTGGTGGTGATGGTGGAGGTGATGGTGATGATGGTGGTGGAGGTGATGGTGGTGATGGTGGTGGTGGTGATGGTGGTGGAGGTGATGGTGGTGATGATGGTGGTGGTGATGGTGGTGGTGATGGTGGTGATGATGGTGGTGGTGATGGTGGTGATGATGGTGGTGGTGATGGTGGTGATGATGGTGGTGGTGATGGTGGAGGTGATGGTGATGATGGTGGTGGTGATGATGATGATGATGGTGGTGGTGGTGAGGGTGGTGGTGGTGGTGGTGGTGATGGTGGTGGTGATGGTGGTGGTGATGGTGGTGGTGGTGAGGGTGGAGATGGTGATGGTGGAGGTGGTGGAGATGGTGGAGATGGTGATGTTGGAGGAGGTGGTGGAGGATGTGATGGTGGTGATGATAGTGATGATGGTGGAGATGGTGATAGTGATGGTGTGTTCCGGCCCTCACAGGCGCTACTCAATAACGGCACTTGCCCCTACAGCCTGTCAAGGCTACACGGGGGACCTTTACCTTGTGGTGGATGTGGTGGATGCGGTGGTGGAGATTACCAGAGGTCGACTAGCGCCGCTGATGGTCGAAATCTCCGCGAACGACGCGGACGAAACGCAGCCGCTGAGGAGAATTCTGGGCTGAATTGGCGGTCCCCCCCTCGCTTATATAACCTCGGTCGAAAGTCGATTCCGCGATTACGATTTGCGTGCGTCTCAAATCGAGACGTCGATTCCTCTGGGGTTTTCCGCATTGGGTGGAGAATCGAAAGGTAGATGAGAATCGAGGTTTAGCGATATGTGGGGGGGTGGGGGGGGTGGGAATCGATTATGTTAATCGTTGCGGTGGCTTAATCGAGACGTCGATTTCGCTACGGGTTTAGCTTTGGGTTGGGAATCGAAGGAGTCGATGAAACGAGGGCGACAAATGACATTGCGGGAACGATTCGGATTGTCTGGTTAATCGAGACGCCGATTCCTTTGTGGTTTCCCTATTGAGTGGAATCGAAAGAGGAATCGAGATGTCCAATTCCTGTACAGTGGCGTTTTGACATTGAGGTCGGAATCGATTAGTAATTTGACCTTGACTAAATCGGGACATCGATTCCTCTGTGGGTTTCATATTAAATGGAATCGACGACGAATCGAGTTTCCAACTGTCACGGGCGAAATGACATTGCGGTGGGAATCGATTCGCGAATCACTAACACGTTAATTTGGACGTCGATTCCTCTGTGGTTTTCGCATTAAACGGAATCGAAGTGTCGTTGAATCACGATGTCGAATTCCAGCACCGTCGGAGGAGTGACATTGGGGGAGGGAATCGATTCCTAAAATCAATTACACGTTAATCGAGACGCCGATTCCTCTGTGGGTTTTCGTATTAAACGGAATCGAAGAGAAGCGAAAAACGCGCCGTTAAATTCCGGTAGGCGAACTGCCATTGCGTTGGAGAATCGATTCCGTAATCGCCATCGTCATAATCGAAACGCCGATTCCTCCGCGGATTTCGCTTTGAGCGGAATCGAAGTGTTAACGGATCGACTCCGGAGATGTTGACGACCTCTCCTGATTGGCTTGAACTGAACTAATGGAAATAATAAAATAATAAAAATAAAATGATTCTCACGACGTTTCGGACACAACGCAAGCAGCCGAAACGTCGTGAGAATTTTTTTTTTTTAATTATTTTATTAAGTTTAATTTTTATTATGTTTTATTTTTATTATTTTATGTTTTAATTTTATAAAGTTTTATTTTTATTATTTTATTAAGTTTTATTTTTATTATTTTATTATGTTTTATTTTTATTTTATTAAGTTTCATTTTTATTATTTTATTATGTTTTATTTTTATTTTATTAAGTTTTATTTTTATTATTTCCCTTCTACGCGATGACTGTTTTATTTTTTATATTTTATTATTTCCCTTCTACGTGATGAATGTTTTATTTTTATTATTTTATTATTTCCCTTCTACGTGGTGACTGTTTTATTTTTATTATTTTATTATTTCCCTTCTACGTGATGACTGTTTTATTTTTATTATTTTATTATTTACCTTCTACGTGATGACTGTTTTATTTTTATTATTTTATTATTTCCCTTCTATGTGATGAATGTTTTATTTTTATTATTTTATTATTTCCCTTCTATGTGATGAATGTTTTATTTTTATTATTTTATTATTTCCCTTCTATGTGATGAATGTTTTATTTTTATTATTTTATTATTTCCCTTCTACGTGATGAATGTTTTATTTTTATTATTTTATTATTTCCCTTCTACGTGATGACTGTTTTATTTTTATTATTTTATTATTTACCTTCTATGTGATGACTGTTTTATTTTTATTATTTTATTATTTCCCTTCTACGTGATGACTGTTTTATTTTTATTTTTTTATTATTTCCCTTCTACGTGATGACTGTTTTATTTTTATTATTTTATTATTTCCCTTCTATGTGATGACTGTTTTATTTTTATTATTTTATTATTTCCCTTCTATGTGATGAATGTTTTATTTTTATTATTTTATTATTTCCCTTCTATGTGATGACTGTTTTATTTTTATTATTTTATTATTTCCCTTCTATGTGATGAATGTTTTATTTTTATTATTTTATTATTTCCCTTCTATGTGATGACTGTTTTATTTTTATTATTTTATTATTTCCCTTCTACGTGATGACTGTTTTATTTTTATTATTTTATTATTTCCCTTCTATGTGATGACTGTTTTATTTTTATTATTTTATTATTTCCCTTCTATGTGATGACTGTTTTATTTTTATTATTTTATTATTTCCCTTCTACGTGATGACTGTTTTATTTTTATTATTTTATTATTTCCCTTCTACGTGATGACTGTTTTATTTTTATTATTTTATTATTTCCCTTCTACGTGATAAATGTTTTATTTTTATTATTTTATTATTTCCCTTCTACGTGATGAATGTTTTATTTTTATTATTTTATTATTTCCCTTCTACGTGATGACTGTTTTATTTTTATTATTTTATTATTTCCCTTCTATGTGATGACTGTTTTATTTTTATTATTTTATTATTTCCCTTCTATGTGATGACTGTTTTATTTTTATTATTTTATTATTTCCCTTCTATGTGATGAATGTTTTATTTTTATTATTTTATTATTTCCCTTCTATGTGATGACTGTTTTATTTTTATTATTTTATTATTTCCCTTCTACGTGATGAATGTTTTATTTTTATTATTTTATTATTTCCCTTCTATGTGATGACTGTTTTATTTTTATTATTTTATTATTTCCCTTCTATGTGATGAATGTTTTATTTTTATTATTTTATTATTTCCCTTCTACGTGATGAATGTTTTATTTTTATTATTTTATTATTTCCCTTCTATGTGATGACTGTTTTATTTTTATTATTTTATTATTTCCCTTCTATGTGATGAATGTTTTATTTTTATTATTTTATTATTTCCCTTCTACGTGATGAATGTTTTATTTTTATTATTTTATTATTTCCCTTCTATGTGATGAATGTTTTATTTTTATTATTTTATTATTTCCCTTCTACGTGGTGACTGTTTTATTTTTATTATTTTATTATTTCCCTTCTACGTGATGAATGTTTTATTTTTATTATTTTATTATTTCCCTTCTACGTGATGAATGTTTTATTTTTATTATTTTATTATTTCCCTTCTATGTGATGACTGTTTTATTTTTATTATTTTATTATTTCCCTTCTACGTGATGACTGTTTTATTTTTATTATTTTATTATTTCCCTTCTACGTGATGAATGTTTTATTTTTATTATTTTATTATTTCCCTTCTATGTGATAAATGTTTTATTTTTATTATTTTATTATTTCCCTTCTATGTGATGACTGTTTTATTTTTATTATTTTATTATTTCCCTTCTACGTGATGAATGTTTTATTTTTATTATTTTATTATTTCCCTTCTATGTGATGAATGTTTTATTTTTATTATTTTATTATTTCCCTTCTATGTGATGACTGTTTTATTTTTATTATTTTATTATTTCCCTTCTACGTGATGACTGTTTTATTTTTATTATTTTATTATTTCCCTTCTACGTGATGAATGTTTTATTTTTATTATTTTATTATTTCCCTTCTATGTGATAAATGTTTTATTTTTATTATTTTATTATTTCCCTTCTACGTGATGACTGTTTTATTTTTATTATTTTATTATTTCCCTTCTACGTGATGACTGTTTTATTTTGATTATTTTATTATTTCCCTTCTACGTGATGACTGTTTTATTTTTATTATTTTATTATTTCCCTTCTACGTGATGAATGTTTTATTTTTATTATTTTATTATTTCCCTTCTATGTGATAAATGTTTTATTTTTATTATTTTATTATTTCCCTTCTACGTGATGACTGTTTTATTTTTATTATTTTATTATTTACCTTCTATGTGATGACTGTTTTATTTTTATTATTTTATTATTTCCCTTCTACGTGATGACTGTTTTATTTTGATTATTTTATTATTTCCCTTCTACGTGATGACTGTTTTATTTTTATTATTTTATTATTTCCCTTCTATGTGATGAATGTTTTATTTTTTATATTTTATTATTTCCCTTCTATGTGATGACTGTTTTATTTTTATTATTTTATTATTTCCCTTCTACGTGATGACTGTTTTATTTTTATTATTTTATTATTTCCCTTCTACGTGATGACTGTTTTATTTTTATTATTTTATTATTTCCCTTCTACGTGATAAATGTTTTATTTTTATTATTTTATTATTTCCCTTCTACGCGATGACTTTATGTTTTATTTGTATTATTTTATTATTTCCCTTCTACGTGATGACTTTATGTTTTATTTGTATTATTTTATTATTTCCCTTCTACGTGATGACTTTATGTTTTATTTGTATTATTTTATTATTTCCCTTCTACGTGATAAATGTTTTATTTTTATTATTTTATTACTTCCCTTCTATGTGATGACTGTTTCATTATTATTTTATTATTTCCCTTCTACGCGATGACTTTATGTTTTATTTTTATTATTTTATTATTTCCCTTCTACGTGACGATGACTTTGTTTAATTTGTATTATTTTATTATTTCCCTTCTACGTGATGACTTAGTTTAATTTTTATTTTTTTATTATTTCCCTTCTACGTGGTGACTGTTTTATTTTTATTTTATTATTTCCCTTCTACGTGATGACTTAGTTTAATTTTTATTTTTTTATTATTTCCCTTCTACGTGGTGACTGTTTTATTTTTATTATTTCCCTTCTACGTGACGATGACTTTATGTTAAATTTTTATTATTTTATTATTTCCCTTCTACGTGATGCCTTTATGTTAAATTTTTATTATTTTATTATTTCCTTTCTTCGCGATGACTTTAACCGAAAGAATCCCTGCTGCTGCAGTCACGAACAACTTCAAATCGAGACACTTAAAAGTTCAAACCTCAGTCCACAGTCTGTGGCTGCTGCATTGAAGCCGACGCTGCTGATGAGACACCGAAAGTGGAAGCAGTGACACGCAGACACCACGGGTCGAGATTGTTGCCTTTAATCAGCAACGTTGTGTCACTGTGTGTGTGTGTGTCACTGTGTGTGTGTGTGTGTCACTGTGTGTGTCACTGTGTGTGTGTGTGTCTGTGTGTGTGTCACTGTGTGTGTGTGTGTCACTGTGTGTGTGTGTGTCACTGTGTGTGTGTGTCACTGTGTGTGTGTCACTGTGTGTGTGTCACTGTGTGTGTGTGTCTGTGTGTGTGTCACTGTGTGTGTGTGTGTCACTGTGTGTGTGTGTCTGTGTGTGTGTGTCACTGTGTGTGTGTGTCACTGTGTGTGTGTGTGTGTCACTGTGTGTGTGTGTCACTGTGTGTGTGTCTGTGTCACTGTGTGTGTGTGTCACTGTGTGTGTGTGTGTGTCACTGTGTGTGTGTGTCACTGTGTGTGTGTCTGTGTCACTGTGTGTGTGTGTCACTGTGTGTGTGTGTCACTGTGTGTGTGTCACTGTGTGTGTGTCTGTGTGACTGTGTGTCACTGTGTGTGTGTGTGTCACTGTGTATGTGTGTCACTGTGTGTGTGTGTCACTGTGTGTGTGTGTGTGTCACTGTGTGTGTGTGTCACTGTGTGTGTGTCTCACTGTGTGTGTGTGTGTGTGTCACTGTGTGTGTGTCACTGTGTGTGTGTGTGTGTCACTGTGTGTGTGTCTGTGTGTGTGTGTCTGTGTGTGTGTCACTGTGTGTGTGTGTCTGTGTGTGTGTGTCTGTGTGTGTGTCACTGTGTGTGTGTCACTGTGTGTGTCACTGTGTGTGTGTCACTGTGTGTGTGTGTATGTGTGTGTATGTGTGTGTGTGTGTCACTGTGTGTGTGTGTCTGTATGTGTGTGTCTGTACCAACTACAGACAGCAAGTTGGTACAGTAGGGGGCACAGGTGGTGCATCAGCCAGTCATCTCGGTCATCTCGGTCATCTCGGTCAGTCGACCCGTGGCACCTGCTGGGTCTGCCCCGTGACCTCCTGCCAGCGGGCGTTCGACACTTCACGTGGCAGCCTCAAGGTGCACATGGCCTGGCACAAGCGTCGTGGTGACGTCACCGCCACTTAGTGGCGAATGGCGGTTGTTGTGTGTGTCTGTGTGTGTGTCACTGTGTGTGTGTCACTGTGTGTGTCACTGTGTGTGTGTGTGTCTGTGTGTGTCTGTGTCTGTCTGTGTGTGTCTGTGTGTGTCTGTGTCTGTGTGTGTGTCTGTGTCTGTCTCTGTGTGTGTCTGAGTATGTGTCTGTGTGTCTGTGTGTGTGTGAGTGTGTGTCTGTGTGTGTGTGTGTCTGTGTGTGTGTGAGTGTGTGTCTGTGTGTGTGTGTCTGTGTGTGTGTGAGTGTGTGTGTCTCTGTATCTGTATCTGTGTGTGTGCCCGTGTGTGTCTGTGTGTGTCTGTGTGTGTGTCTGTGTGTGTGTGTCTGTGTGTGTGTGGGGGGGGGGGAGTGGTGGCGCAGTGGTTAGCGCTACCCTACCAACCCGCCAGAGACCAGAGATTCCCGCTCACGGCCACCACCTGGAACCCCGGTCCTGGGTCCTCCCCCCTAGGTCGACTCAGCCTCAACTGAGTGACCTGGTGTGGTGGGGTGTGTGTGGTAGTAAACTTTGACACGGTCCTTCAGAGGTGCTACTACTTGCTACTACAAACATCCACTTGCCCCAACAGTTCGTCACAGGCTATACGGGGGAGCTTTGCCTTTATATATATATAAATATGTACACAAGCGTAAATATGTAATAGGTGCTCGCTAACAACACTTGCCACCACGGTGTGAGTGGGCTACAAGGGGGACCTTTGCCTGCGTCTGTGCATGCCCCCGTCTCCCCGAGTCTCCGCGCGTCTCCTTGAGCCTCTTCACGGGCGGAGGGATACAACCTCCCTCATCACCACCCGCTCCTCCGCCAGCGTCAACGTCCGCCAGATAAGCTGTTGGGTCTGCAACAGAGCGTGAGAGAAAGTAGTTCCGGCTGCGTGAGAGAAAGTAGTTCCGGCTGAGTGAGAGAAAGTAGTTCTGGCTGAGTGAGAGAAAGTAGTTCTGGCTGAGTGAGTGAAAGTAGCTCTGGCTGAGCGAGTGAAAGTAGTTCCGGCTGAGTGAGAGAAAGTAGTTCCGGCTGAGTGAGTGAACGTAGTTCCGGCTGGGTGAGAAAGTAGTTCCGGCTGAGTGAGTGAAAGTAGTTCCGGCTGGGTGAGAGAAAGTAGTTCCGGATGGGTGAGAAAGTAGTTCTGGCTGAGTGAGTGAAAGTAGCTCTGGCTGAGCGAGTGAAAGTAGTTCCGGCTGAGTGAGTGAAAGTAGTTCTGGCTGAGTGAGTGAAAGTAGTTCCGGCTGAGTGAGTGAAAGTAGTTCCGGCTGAGTGAGAGAAAGTAGTTCCGGCTGAGCGAGAGAAAGTAGTTCCGGCTGAGTGAGAGAAAGTAGTTCCGGCTGAGCGAGAGAAAGTAGTTGCGGCTGAGCGAGAGAAAGTAGTTGCGGCTGAGCGAGAGAAAGTAGTTCCGGCTGAGTGAGAGAAAGTAGTTCTGGCTGAGTGAGAGAAAGTAGTTCCGGCTGAGTGAGTGAAAGTAGTTCCGGCTGAGTGAGAGAAAGTAGTTCTGGCTGAGTGAGAGAAAGTAGTTCCGGCTGAGTGAGTGAAAGTAGTTCCGGCTGAGTGAGTGAAAGTAGTTCCGGCTGAGTGAGAAAAAGTAGCTCCGGCTGAGTGAAAAAAAGTAGTTCCGGCTGAGCGAGAGAAAGTAGTTCCGGCTGAGCGAGAGAAAGTAGTTCCGGCTGAGCGAGAGAAAGTAGTTCCGGCTGAGCGAGAGAAAGTAGTTCCGGCTGAGCGAGAGAAAGTAGTTGCGGCTGAGTGAGAGAAAGTAGTTGCGGCTGAGTGAGAGAAAGTAGTTCCGGCTGAGTGAGAGAAAGTAGTTCTGGCTGAGTGAGAGAAAGTAGTTCCGGCTGAGTGAGAGAAAGTAGTTCCGGCTGAGTGAGAGAAAGTAGTTCTGGCTGAGTGAGAGAAAGTAGTTCCGGCTGAGTGAGAGAAAGTAGTTCTGGCTGAGTGAGAGAAAGTAGTTCCGGCTGAGCGAGAGAAAGTAGTTGCGGCTGAGCGAGAGAAAGTAG
The DNA here is from genome assembly GCF_964198595.1 of Lampetra fluviatilis. Classification (NCBI taxonomy): domain Eukaryota; kingdom Metazoa; phylum Chordata; class Hyperoartia; order Petromyzontiformes; family Petromyzontidae; genus Lampetra; species Lampetra fluviatilis. The sequence continues at coordinate 7,604 of NW_027621643.1, read as the reverse complement.
TTGCGGCTGAGTGAGAGAAAGTAGTTCCGGCTGAGTGAGAGAAAGTAGTTCTGGCTGAGTGAGAGAAAGTAGTTCCGGCTGAGTGAGAGAAAGTAGTTCTGGCTGAGTGAGAGAAAGTAGTTCCGGCTGAGTGAGAGAAAGTAGTTCTGGCTGAGCGAGAGAAAGTAGTTCCGGCTGAGCGAGAGAAAGTAGTTCCGGCTGAGCGAGAGAAAGTAGTTCCGGCTGAGCGAGAGAAAGTAGTTCCGGCTGAGCGAGAGAAAGTAGTTCCGGCTGAGCGAGAGAAAGTAGTTGCGGCTGAGCGAGAGAAAGTAGTTGCGGCTGAGCGAGAGAAAGTAGTTCCGGCTGAGTGAGAGAAAGTAGTTCTGGCTGAGTGAGAGAAAGTAGTTCTGGCTGAGTGAGAGAAAGTAGTTCCGGCTGAGTGAGAGAAAGTAGTTCTGGCTGAGTGAGAGAAAGTAGTTCCGGCTGAGTGAGTGAAAGTAGTTCCGGCTGAGTGAGAAAAAGTAGCTCCGGCTGAGTGAGAAAAAGTAGTTCCGGCTGAGCGAGAGAAAGTAGTTCCGGCTGAGCGAGAGAAAGTAGTTCCGGCTGAGTGAAAGAAAGTAGTTGCGGCTGAGTGAAAGAAAGTAGTTCCGGCTGGGTGAGAGAAAGTAGTTCCGGCTGAGCGAAAGAAAGTAGTTCCGTCTAATAAGAAAGTAGTTCCGGCTGGGTGAGAGAAAGTAGTTCCGGCTGAGTGAGAAAGTAGTTCCAGCTGATAAGAAAGTAGTTCCGTCTTATAAGAAAGTAGTTCCGGCCGAGCGAGTGAAAGTATCTCCTCACCGGTGTATGGATGTGCCGGGTGATGGGGCCCCTCCAGGGGCGGAGGGGCGCTGTCGGAGGGCGTGGAGTGAGGAGGCCACGAAAGTAGTCCCTTCCGCCTGGGTCTCCCCCGCTGATTTAAGGAGAGTGGGGAGGGAGGGGCGTGTTATGCAAATGAGATGTTAATTAGACACCGCGTCATCCTCATTAGCATATGCAAATGCATGCCCTGCTGCGGAGGGATCTGGTAGGAACACGTTGGGTTGTTCGGTCAATGGCCTGCAGGGTCAGAGGCGGCGTGGTGTATACAGCAAATATGCCGACTGTGAGGGCGGGACACAAGCCGGTAGTGAGTAGGTGAAACGTTGAGTTTTATAAGGGCACCATGGGGTGAGCAGCCCCTCCCCACCCAGCCCCACCCAGCCCCTCCCAGCCCCACCCTTCCCATCCAGCCCCACCCAGCCCCACCCCACCCTCCCCTCCCAGCCCCACCCCTCCCACCCAGCCCCTTCCCCACCCTCCCCACCCAGCCCCTCCCCACCCTCTCCTCCCCACCCAGCCCCACCCTCCCCACCCAGCCCCACCCAGCCCCTCCCAGCCCCATCCAGCCCCACCCAGCCCAACCCAGCCCCACCCTCCCCTCCCAGCCCCACCCCTCCCACCCAGCCCCTTCCCCACCCTCCCCACCCAGCCCCTCCCCACCCTCCCCTCCCCACCCAGCCCCACCCTCCCCACCCAGCCCCACCCTCCCCACCCAGCCCCACCCTCCCCACCCAGCCCCACCCTCCCCACCCAGCCCCTTCCCCACCCTCCCCACCCAGCCCCTCCCCTCCCCACCCAGCCCCTCCCCTCCCCACCCAGCCCCTCCCCTCCCCACCCTCCCCTCTCCACCCAGCTCCACCCCTACCATTTTTGGATGCACGACGGACGGACGGACGGACACAATAATCCCCTGTGGGCTGCTGTATAACCAGGCGGTTCTTACCAGTATCATCATCATCACCAATAGCCGCCACTCGCCACTGAGTGGCAGTGACGTCACTATGGCGTCTGTGCCAGGCCAGGTGCATGAGGTGGCTGGGCATGCGGTCATCGCATGCCCAGCGCTGTCGTCCGGTGCCACAAGGAAGTAGGGGGTTGTTTTGCCACACACACACAGACACACACACAGACACACACACAGACACACACACACAGACACATACATACACACAGACACACACACAGACACACACACAGACACACACACACAGACACACACACACACACACAGACACACACACACAGACACACACACACAGACACACACACAGACACACACACAGACACACACACACACAGACACACACAGACACACACACACACACAGACACACACACAGACACACACACACACAGACACATACATACACACAGACACACACACAGACACACACACACACAGACACACACACAGACACACACACACACACAGACACATACATACACACAGACACACACACAGACACACACACACACAGACACACACACACACTCTCCACAACACCTTGCGGCGGGCTCCCACAATGCACTGGGGCTCCTCCCGGCTCAGCACGGGGGGAGGCGGGGAGGGGCTCCCATGATGCACCTCGCCCCCCGCCCCCCGGTCACGTGACCCCGGCGACTCGCTGTGATTGGTCCCCGCCAGTGGGCGGGGCTCCCAGCGCAGCCGCGACTCGTCCAGGCGGATCCGAGCGCAGTGATTGGCCGATGGGCGGGTCACGTGACCTGCGGCCCTCCTCCAATGGGGGTGCAGGATGGTAACGCTGTGGGGGGGGAGGGCAAGAGAGGGGGGGGGGGGGTCAGATTCTAGGCAAAAGCAAAGGTCCCCCAGGTAACCTCTAGCAGGCGGTAGGGGCAAGTGCTGTTAGCATACACACACACACAGACAGAGGTTCACCAGGTAGCCTCTAGCGAGCTGTAGGGGCAAGTGCAGTTATCATACACGCACACACACACACTCACACCCACCCACTCACCCACTCACTCACCCACTCACTCACCCACAAACACACCAAAACACTCACCCACCGACACACCCACCCACTCACCCACCCACCCACTCACCCACACACTCACCCACCCACGCACCCACCCACGCACCCACCCACGCACCCACCCACCCACGCACCCACCCACGCACCCACCCACCCACGCACCCACCCACCCACCCACTCACCCACCCACCCACGCACCCACCCACCCACCCACGCACTCACTCACTCACTCACCCACTCACCCACCCACCCACTCACACACCCACCCACCCACTCACTCACTCACCCACCCACCCACTCACCCACTCACTCACTCACCCACCCACTCACTCACCCACCCACCCACACACTCACCCACCCACCCACCCACCCACTCACTCACTCACTCACCCACCCACCCACCCACTCACCCACCCACGCACCCACCCACGCACCCACCCACCCACGCACCCACCCACGCACCCACGCACCCACCCACGCACCCACCCACCCACCCACTCACCCACCCACCCACCCACTCACCCACCCACGCACCCACCCACCCACGCACTCACTCACTCACCCACTCACCCACCCACCCACTCACTCACCCACCCATCCACACACTCACCCACCCACCCACTCACTCACTCACCCACCCACCCACCCACTCACTCACCCACCCACCCACCCACCCACTCACCCACCCACCCACCCACACACTCACTCACCCACCCACTCACCCACCCACCCACTCACCCACTCTCCCACTCATCTACTCACTCACCCACCCACTCACTCACCCACCCACCCACACACTCACCCACCCACCCACCCACTCACTCACTCACTCACCCACCCACCCACCCACTCACCCACCCACCACCACACCCACCCACTCACCCACCCACCACCACACCCACCTACCCACACACTCACCCACACACCCACCCACCCACCCACACACCCACCCACCCACTCACCCACTCACCCACTCACCCACACACCCACCCACACACCCACACACTCACCCACCCACCCACACACCCACACACTCACCCACCCACCCACTCACCCACCCACGCACCCACTCACCCACCCACGCACCCACCCACGCACCCACCAACCCACCCACTCACCCACCCACTCACCCACCCACCCATCCACCCACTCACTCACTCACTCACCCACTCACTCACCCACTCACCCACTCACCCACCCCACCCACTCACTCACCCACCCAAACACCCTCACACCCACTCACCCACCCACCCACCCACTCACTCTCACCCACCCACCCACTCACCCACCACCCACCCACTCACTCACCCACCCAACACCCTCACACCCACTCACCCCCCACCCACCCACTCACCCACCCACCCACTCACCCACTCACTCACTCACTCACCCACTCACCCACCCACTCACCACCCACCCACTCACTCACCCACCCACCCACACACTCACCCACCCACCCACCCACTCACTCACTCACCCACCCACCCACCCTCACTCACTCACTCATCCACCCACCCACCCACCCACTCACCCACCCACTCACCCACCCACCCACCCACACACTCACACCACCCACCCACCCACCACCCACCCACCCACCCACCCACTCACCCACTCTCCCACTCATCTACTCACTCACCCACCCACTCACCCACCCACCCACCCACTCACTCACCCACCCACCCACCCACTCACCCACCCACCCACCACCACACCCACCCACTCACCCACCCATCACCACACCCACCCACTCACCCACCCACCACCACACCCACCCACCCACACACTCACCCACACACCAACCCACCCACCCACACACCCACCCACCCACTCACCCACACACCCACCCACTCACACACCCACACACTCACCCATCCACCCACTCACCCACACACCCACCCACTCACTCACCCACCCACACACCCACACACTCACCCACCCACCCACACACCCACACACTCACCCACCCACCCACTCACCCACCCACGCACCCACTCACCCACCCACGCACCCACCCACCCACCCACTCACCCACCCATCCACACACCCACCCTCTCACCCACCCACCCACTCACTCACCCACCCACCCACTCACCCACCCACCCACTCACCCCCACACCCACTCACCCACCCACGCACTCACTCACTCACTCACTCACCCACCCACCCACTCACCCACCCACCCACTCACCCACCCACCCACCCACCCACCCACTCACCCACCCACCCACCCACCCACTCACCCACCCACCCACTCACCCACCCACCCACCCACCAACCCACCCACTCACCCAACCATCCACACACCCACCCTCTCACCCACCCACCCACACACTCACCCACCCACCCACACACCCCCACACCCACTCACCCCCACACCCACTCACCCACCCACCCACTCACCCACCCACCCACTCACCCACCCACACACCCACCCACCCACACACCCACCCACCCACACACTCACCCACCCACCCACCCACTCACTCACCCACCCACCCACCCACCCACTCACCCACCCACCCACCACCACACCCACCCACTCACCCACCCATCACCACACTCACCCACTCACCCACCCACCACCACACCCACCCACCCACACACTCACCCACACACCAACCCACCCACCCACACACCCACCCACCCACTCACCCACACACCCACCCACTCACTCACACACCCACACACTCACCCATCCACCCACTCACCCACACACCCACCCACTCACCCACACACCCACCCACTCACTCACCCACCCACACACCCACACACTCACCCACCCACCCACACACTCACCCACCCACCCACTCACCCACCCACGCACCCACTCACCCACCCACGCACCCACGCACCCACCCACCCACTCACCCACCCACCCACTCACCCCCACACCCACTCACCCACCCACGCACTCACTCACTCACCCACCCACCCACTCACTCACTCACCCACCCACCCACTCACCCACCCACCCACTCACCCACCCACTCACCCACCCACCCACCCACTCACTCACCCACCCACCCACTCACCCACCCACTCACCCACCCACCCACCAACCCACCCACTCACCCACCCACCCACTCACCCACCCATCCACACACCCACCCTCTCACCCACCCACCCACACACTCACCCACCCACCCACACACCCCCACACCCACTCACCCCCACACCCACTCACCCCCACACCCACTCACCCACCCACCCACTCACCCACCCACACACCCACCCACCCACACACCCACCCACACACTCACCCACCCACCCACCCACTCACCCACCCACCCCACCCACTCACTCACTCACTCACCCACCCACCCACTCACCCACCCACTCACCCACCCACCCACACACTCACTCACCCACCCACTCACCCACCCACTCACCCACTCACCCACTCATCTACTCACTCACCCACCCACTCACTCACCCACCCACCCACCCACACACTCACCCACCCACTCACTCACTCACTCACCCACCCACTCACCCACCCACCCACCCACCACCACACCCACCCACTCACCCACCCACCACCACACCACCCACCCACACACCCACCCACCCACTCACCCACCCACCCACCACCACACCCACCCACACACTCACCCACACACCCACCCACCCACACACCCACCCACCCACTCACTCACTCACTCACCCACCCACCCACCCACCCACCCACCCATCCACACACCCACCCTCTCACCCACCCACCCACTCACCCACCCACCCACACACCCACTCACTCACTCACACACCCAACCACTCACTCACACACCCACCCACTCACTCACACACCCACCCACCCACCCACTCACTCACTCACACACCCACCCACCCACCCACTCACTCACACACCCACCCACCCACTCACTCACCCACCCACTCACCCACCCACTCACCCACCCACACACTCACTCACCCACCCACTCACTCACCCACCCACTCACCCACCCACCCACTCACCCACTCACCCACTCATCCACTCACCCACACACTCACCCACCCACCCACCCACCCACACACTCACCCACCCACCCACACACTCACCCACCCACCCACACACTCACCCACCCACCCACACACTCACCCACCCACCCACACACCCACCCACCCACTCACCCACTCACTCACCCACTCACTCACCCATTCACCCACACACCCACCCACCCACACACCCACCCACCCACCCACTCACTCACTCACCCACTCACTCACCCACTCACCCACACACCCACCCACCCACCCACACACCCACCCACCCACCCACTCACTCACTCACTCGCCCACTCACTCACCCACTCACCCACACACCCACCCACACACTCACCCATACACCCACCCACCCACCCACACACCCACCCACTCACTCACCCACCCACCCACCCACTCACCCACCGATCCACAAATCCACCCTCTCACCCACCCACCCACTCACCCACCCACCCACACACCCACTCACTCACTCACACACCTACCCACCCACTCACACACCCACCCACCAACCCACTCACTCACACACACACCCACCCACCCACCCACCCACTCACCCACCCACCCACCCACCCACACACTCACCCACCCACCCACTCACCCACACACTCACCCACCCACTCACCCACCCACCCACCCACTCACCCACACACACACTCACCCACCCACCCACCCACCCACCCACTCACTCACTCACTCACCCACCCACACACTCACCCACCCACCCACCCACTCACCCACCCACCCACTCACTCACTCACTCACCCACTCACTC